>NC_089843.1:56556348-56856348 GCF_035609145.1 Eleutherodactylus coqui | reverse complement strand
GTAATATATTTATTATCATGTTTTAATATAAGTTTTACATATTTTTGAATGTCATTTTGAAGCTATATAATATTTATTACATTTATTAGATAAAAATGAATTTTTACAGCTTTTGACTGCACAGCATACGCATATACAGTATCTTGAATAGATGCATTTGGGTCAGGCTGATATATATTTTTTTTACATTGATACCCACTCAAATTAACTATAGGTCTTTATTGTAATATATGAAGTGATATGTCACCACCCAACCCCCATGGATATTCTTACCTTTAACATTGATCTGTCAATATAGTATCTTATTAAACAATGCTATTTTGGACATCTGTGGTCCATTAGGTGTTCAGATAGTCAAAATAGTTTTTTACATGGTTTATAATACTCAAAAAATCAATATTGTTTTTTCAATATGAGACATCTAAGATCGTCTTTGAGATCCAGATTGTCAATAAAGTTTGTTTCTTCAATATCAATCCAAGGGATGGTGGAGCGTCATCGGGTGGCGACGCAATACTGAGTGACACATCAAACCCGGGAAGTAGATGAATGTTGCTATATATACTGTTTGCTATATGTGTAAATATGCTTGAAAAAGGCCATCAGGTAGCTGAAACGCTTTGCATATCACAAGAGACTTTCTTGCAGGAGGGACAGTACTGTTATTACAGCAAGTGACCTCTTGCATGAGGGCTTTTTATGTTTGGAATAAAAAAGGAGAAAATATCCTGGATGATCACATTCTTCTGGCCAAGGATCTACATAAATATTCAGAAGGCATCTTGGGACACCAAGGGTGAAGGTATACCCCTGGAAATTCACCATTCAGGGGCACCTCCCCCCTCCAAGCGAGTACCCACAATTTTTAATCTTCATTCTCTTTATGAGCACATTTACACACCCATTCTAATATATTTCACCCCCGTCATGGGGGGGCTCTGTTTCCTGTTGAACATGCTGCTCTCCATCATCGGTGGATAGTAAGAGGATCTAAGAAGAAACATTAGACACTGTATCAAGGCGCTACCCTTATTTATTTTCTTAACACTCTGTGTTATTCTACTACTCATGGGACTATAAGATGTAATAAATGGGATCCGTGATTGCTCTCCCTTCTTTTGAGCGGGAGTCAGTAGTGTGGCACGGTCAATGGAATGTTCCTTCCCTGTCAGTTCTGTTGTTAGACTACATGGACAACCCCTTTGTTGGAATCTGCCACACATCTCGTCTAGGCGTTCATCAATGTGTTTATCAATTACAATCCTCTGCACCCTAAAAAGCTGACTCCAAGTCAGGGAGTCAAGCATTTTGGGTGGGTGACAACTACTATATAGAAGTAGGCTATTTCAATCCGTTGGTTTGGTGTACAGATCCATCTTTAGTTGTCTCTCACTCTTATACACCATGACCATCCAGAAACTGCACCCGTTCTTTGGAACTTGTCAGAGTAAATTTTAATTCCGTATCCATCCCAAATAATAGAAATATTGTCTATGTATCTGATCCACATCCGAACCTTAGCCTAGTGATGTGATGTATAGATGTGTGTCTCCTCTACATATGCCATGTACATATTGGCATATGCCGATGCCACGTTTGAACCCATCACAGTCCCCCAACACTACCTGTAGAAGGACTCACCATACGTGAAGAAGTTGTTCTTTAAAATCATTTCAAGTCAACAGGAAAATCAATTTCCTGTTCGTCAGGTCAGAATTCAACAGAAAGTATCATACCCCCTCCAAACCCTTCTCATGCTGGATATTAGTGTACAGCGAGGTCACATTGAATGACCCAAGAATCTTCAGCAAAAAATCGGTAGTATCCCTGACATATCATTTTTCACCAGTAGCAAAGCACCTGAGTACTTTATCTAAGAACTTCGATATGTTGGTGAAAAGTGAGCCCCCTCCCTGAAATAATCGGGCATCCAGGAGGGTGCTGTAAAGTCTTGTGTATCTTGGCTAATGTGTAGAACACAGGTGTTACAGGGTAGATGATATAAAAAAAATCCTTCAATCATCTATCTATAAAGCCTTGCTCATACGCCTCATCAAGCATTGAGAGTAAATTACTCTGACATAAAGGGGTTGCAATCAGTCAATTGGGAGAGGACCCCCTCATGATAGTACCGAGAGTTCATGACCACCACAGTACCGCCTTTGGGCTCCTGTCCACCGGCGAATTTTCACTTTTTTCGATTTTTTTTCTGCGAGGAACGCAATGAACGCTTTCCATAGTATTGCTATGGAAAGTGCAGCCCCCCTGTGCACGAGCGGAGAATCATTGCAATTCTCCACTCGCAGCCGGCAATTCGCAGCATGCTGCGAATTGCCACGATTCTCCGCGGTGAGCCTGTGTGTCAGATCCGTCTGCTGGCTCCTGCTCCCAGGCAACAGCTCCCACAGCGGAGCTGTATTTCTCAAATTGTGCCTATGCCTATATCTGTACTCTTGTCCCCTAAATGCATGCAGATTCTTAGTAACCATCTTGGAGAAGGCTTCAATCCCACAGTAATTTCCAGGCGGCTGGAGAGTACTTCTGTTGCGCAGTCCAACACCCACCGACGTGAAACTGTCACGGGGGTTGGACTGCGCAACAGAATCAAGTGATTCTACATTTTGTGTAGAAAAGAATGTCTTAAGTCTCAAGGTCCTAAATAAGCGTCGGCAATCCAGATCTATCTAGAACCAATCAGTTCTTGAAACTACAGAGAACTACATACATCAATCTCAGTCTCGGATAATACTTTAGAGGAGATATGTACCACTAAAGAGTTCAGGCTCATTGTGGCTTCTGCCGTGCTCCAGACCTTGTCTGGATTCCTTGTATCACCCTACTGTCTTCTGCGGTGCCTCCTACGGTACTGACCCTCTTTGCTTGCCTCTCATCTTGGGGGGCCGGCATTAATCTAAAAAAGAGGATCCCGCTGCAGCCGTTCTCATCATGGATTTCTCTGGGGAGTCAGAGCTGGTGTACATGAATCCAAACCTGGGATTGTGTGACCAGATGGAGTCGGTAGCATATCAAATGTTTACTCAATCCCTCTCATTTTCTCTGGAGTAGATTGAGATTGGGAGATGCCTGCTGAATGAAGTCTACAATTGGGAATTGGACACCAAGCCACAACCCATACACAGACAGCTGTTTCAGGGTGTTTGCCCCCATCAGTGTGCAGTAGGTTTCTGGCTTGGCTAGTGAGAGGCCTGTACCGTGGGGTATCATCTCTGCTGCCATCCAATAGGTGGCGCTGCAAAGGTATTTTTCCATCTGCATGGCCTTATAAATCTCACTCACCTCCTAGCTGTCTCCACACATCTTCTGGGTGCTCGTCTTAAGAAGAGATGATACTTCACCCCACACACATCATTGGTCTCTCACTTGCCAAGCCTGAAACCTACTGCACACTGATGAGGGGCAAAAATCACAAAACAGCTGTCTGTGTATGGTTTTCTGGCTTGGTGTTCAATTCCCAATCATTGTTGCCTGTTTGCGCCACCAATCAGTGACTGTTCTGCTGATGGACCCTAGGGATTCATAGCAGCGAAGGCCAGATCACTCAAAAAGAGGTTAAAGAATGAAAACCTACGGTCCCTAGTAGCTGCTAACTAGAATAGCCAGCACCAAGCCTGATTGTGGACATGCGTTACACTGTCAAGTGCTGCACTTCATGTTACCAGTGTCACTATTGTTGCTCATAGAAAGAAAATGTCCCCTAGACACCAGTCTTTATTTTTGTAAAGCTACTTAAATTACCAATATCTAAATGGATTGTGTGTTTCTCTCCACCAGAACAAGTCAGCGAAAATGTCATTGAATAGAAATGCCAAAAACATCTATTGGCAGAGCCCACCCTCAAAATATTCTTCTGCAGTATCGCTCACCTGTTGCCTGTTCACTCCACCAATTGGCGACTACTCTGGTAACGCACCCCCAGGATTCGCAGCAAAGAAGGCCAGATGCCTCAAAAAAGCGTTAAGGGGTGAAAACCTGCGGTCCCTATGAGCTCCTTACCAGAATAGCCAGGACCAAACCTGATTGTGGACATGCGTTACACTGTCAAGCGCTGTACTTCTTGATACCAGTCCAACTATTGTTGCTGATAGAAAGGTAAATTCCTCTGGACATGACTGCTTATTTTTGTAAAGCAACTTAAATGCCCAAAATCTAATGGGATTGTGTGTTTCTCTTCCCCAGAACAAGTCAGTGAAGATTCCATCTATATATATAAAGACGAAAGCCCTCACTGACTCACTCACTGACTGACTCACTGACTCGCCAAAAGTTCTCCAACTTCCTGATGTCGTAGAAACATGAAATTTGGCACACGCATAGATTATCTCCAAAATAGGAAAAGTAATTGGGTCCCAACTCGATTATTCAATTCTAGCGCAAAAGAATTGGCGTCGAAATTTTACGTACGTAATCTAAATCTGTCACTTTCCAATGTCATAGAAACTTAAAATTTGGCCCGAGCATTGATTATGTCATAAATGGGAAAAGTTAATGGGTCCCAACACGATTATTCAATTCTATGCGCAAAAGAATTAGCATCCAAATTTTACGTACGGAATCTAATTCTCTCACTTCCCGGTGTTATAGAAACTCGAAATTTGGCACGAGCATTGATTATGTCATAAATAGGAAAAGTTAATGGGTCCCAACTCGATTATTCAATTCTATGCGCAAAAGAATTAGCGTCCAAATTTTACGTACGGAATCTAATTATCTCACTTTCCGGTGTCATAGAAACGGGAAATTTGGCACGAGCATTGATTATATCATAAATAGGAAACACTAATGGGTCCCAACTCCATTATTCAATTCTATGTGCAAAAGAATTAGCGTCCAAATTTTACGTACGGAATCTAATTTTCTCACTTTCCGATGTCATAGAAACAGGAAATTTGGCACGAGCATTGATTATGTCATAAATAGGAAAAGCTAATGGGTCCCAACTCCATTATTCAATTCTATGCGCAAAAGAATTAGCGTCCAAATTTTACGTACGGAATCTAATTTTTTCACTTTCCGGTGTCATAGAAACGGGAGATTTGGCACGAGCATTGATTATGTCATAAATAGGAAAAGCTAATGGGTCCCAACTCCATTATTCAATTCTATGCGCAAAAGAATTAGCGTCCAAATTTTACCTACGGAATGTAATTTCTTCACTTTCCGGTGTCATAGAAACAGGAAATTTGGCACGAGCATTGATTATGTCATAAATAGGAAAAGCTAATGGGTCCCAACTCGATTATTCAATTCTAAGCGCAAAAGAATTGGCGTCGAAATTTTACGTACGGAATCTAATTTTCTCACTTTCCGGTGTCATAGAAACGTGAAATTTGGCAGGAGCATTGATTATGTCATAAAGAGGAAAAGCTAATGGGTCCCAACTCGATTATTCAATTCTAGCGCAAAAGAATTGGCATCGAAATTTTACGCGCGGAATGTAATTTTTTTTAACTTTCCGGTGTCATAGAAACGGGAAATTTGGCAGGAGCATTGATTATGTCATGAATAGGAAACGCTAATGGGTCCCAACTCTATTATTTAATTCTATGCGCAAAAGAATTAGCATCCAAATTTTACGTACGGAATCTAATTTTCTCACTTCCCGATGTCATAGAAACAGGAAATTTGGCATGAGAATTGATTATGTCATAAAGAGGAAACACTAATGGGTCCCAACTCCATTATTCAATTCTATGCGCAAAAGAATTAGCATCCAAATTTTACGTACATAATCTAAATCACTTACTTCCCAATGTAATAGAAACATGAAATTTGGCACAGGCATTGATTATTTCATAAATAGGAAAAGTTAATGTGTCCCAACTCGATTATTCAATTCTATGCGCAAAAGAATTAGCGTCCAAATTTTATGTGCGGAATGTAATTTTTTCACTTTCCGGTGTCATAGAAACGGGAAATTTGGCACGAGCATTGATTATGTCATAAATAGGAAAAGTTAATGGGTCTCAACTTGATTATTCAATTCTATGCGCAAAAGAATTATTGTCCAAATTTTATGTACGTAATCTAATTCTCTCACTTCCTGATGTCATTTTATATAAAGTAAACGTCACATGGTTACCTCCCGTGGTGTTTCCTGGGTAACGCAGAGAATTATGCAAAATGGTGAACATATGTTTTTCCGGTAAGATTTTCCGTGTGAACACCAGATAAACACCAGTACCAAATTAACTCGGGCGAAGCCGGGTATATCAGCTAGTCAATTATAAATACCAAAAACATCTATTGGCAGAACCCACCATCAAAATATTATTATGCAGTGTCACTCACCTTTTGCCTTTTCTCTCCACCAATCGGCGACTACTCTGGTGATGCACCCCAAGGATTCGTAGCAGCAAAGGCTAGATAACTCAAAAAGGGCATGTGCCTGTGCTGTGCAGCGCTTGGTAGTGACGCGATTTCCCGAGATACTTTCGCAGTTCTCACAGTGCGTAATATCGCAGGACGGACGTTTTCCATTGATTGCTATGGAAGCTGTCCGCGTGATTTTCCACAATGAATAGAGCATGCTCCGATTCTCCCCTGCAAGCTGAAAATCGCAGAATCTTTTAACACACCATGTTTATGGACGGCTATTGCTGCTGGATTTGCGGCAGGTGTCTGACTGCGAATCCTGCAGCGATTATTTGTCCACGGGCATTGGCCTTAAATGGTGAAAACCTGCAGTTCCTTGGAGTTGCTAACCAGAATAGCCAGCACCAAGCCTGATTGTGGACATGTGTTACACTGTCAAGTGCTGCACTCCTTGTTACTGGTCCAACTATTGTTGCTGATAGAAACGTAAATTCCTCTGGGCACCACTCCTTATATTTGTAAAACAACTTAAATAAGCAATATCTAATTGGATTGTGTGTTTCCCTCCCCGAAAAAGCAAGTCAGCGAAGATTGAATCGAATTTAATTGCCCAAAACATCTATTACAAGAGCCCACCCTCAAAATATTCTTATGCAATGTCACTTACCTTTTGCCTGTTCGCTCCACCAATGGGCGACTACTCTAGTGACGCACCCTACTGATTCGTAGCGGCAAAAGCCAGATGACTCAAAAAGGGGTAGGGCCTGATGCCCACAGCCGGGTCTAATTCCGCCTACGAAATCTCACAGCAGAATCAGACCCGGCGCCCCTCAGGGACCCCATACTCACCTCTCCCGACGTGCGGCGAGAGTCTCTGCCGGTGAGCTGGCGCTCATGTGCAGTGCACTGAATGACGTGGCGGCACTGGGTGGGGACGCGATTTCCCAACATACTTCTGCTGTACTCACAGTGCACATATGTCGCGGGATAGACGGCTTCCATAGACTGCAATGGAAGCTGTCCACGTGATTTTCCGCGATGAAAAGAACATGCTGCGATTCACTACTGCGAGCAGAAAATCGCAGATGATATCTGCTCGTGGGGAGAGGAGAATCTGTTAACACAGCAGGTCTATGGACGGCTATAGCTGCGGCATTCGCAGCTGGTGTCTGACTGCAAATCCCGCAGTGATCATCCGTCAGTGGGCATTCGGCCTTAAATGGTGAAAACCTGTGGTTCCTTGGAGCTGATAACCAGAGGAGCCAGCACCAAGCCTGAGTGTGGACATGTGTTACACTGTCAAGTGCTGCACTCCTTGTTACCGGTACAACTATTGTTGCTGATAGAAAGGTAAATTCCTCTGGACATGACTCCTTATTTTTGTAAAGCAACTTAAATGACCAATATCTAATGGGATTGTGTGTTTCTCTCCCCCAGAACAAGTCAGCGAAGATTTCATCAAATATAAATGCATAAAACATCTTTTGGCAGAGGCCACCTTCAAAATATTCTTATGCAGTATCGCTCACCTTTTGCCTGTTTGCTACACTAATTGGCGACTACTCTGGTGGCCCACCCTAGGCATTCGTAGCAGTGAAGGCCAGATGACTCAAAAAGGGGTTAAAGGGTGAAAACCTGTGGTTTCTTGGAGTTGCTAACTAGAATAGTCAGCACCAAGCCTGATTGTGGACATGCGTTATACTGTCAAGTGCCGCACTTCTTGATACCACTCCTACTATTGTTGCTGATAGAAAAGTAAATTCCTCTGGACAAGACTCCTTATTTTTGTAAAGCAACTTAAATGACCAATACTTCCGCTGGCAGAGCCCACCCTTAAAATATTCTTCTGCAGTTTCGCTCACATTTCGCCTGTTTGTCCACCAATCAGCGACTACTCTGGTGACACACCCCAGGGATTTGTAGCAGCGACGGCCAGATGACTCAAAAAGAGGTTAGGCCTGATCCCCACGGCCAGGTCAGATTCTGCCTGCGAAATCTCGCAGTAGAATCAGACCCTGCGCCCCTCAGAGATCACATACTCACCTCTTCGGATCCACAGTGCAGCGTTTCTCACCTTTTGCCTTTCTGTTTCACCAACCGGCGACTAATCTAGTGATGCACCCTAGGGATTCGTAGCAGCGAAGGCCAGATGACTTCAAAAGGGCTTAGAGGGTAAAAACCTGCGGTTCCTAGGAGTTGATAACCAGGATAGCCAGCACCAAGCCTGATTGTGGACATGCGTTACACTGTCAAGTGCTGCACTCCTTGTTACTGGTGCAACTATTGTTGCTGACAGAAAGGTAAATTCCTCTGGTCATTACTCCTTATTTTTGTAAAGCAACTTAAATGACCAATATCTAATGTAATTGTGTGTTTCTCTTCCCCAGAACACATCCGTGAAGATTCCATTGAATATAAATAGCAAAAACATTTATTGGCAGACACAATTCTTAAAATATTCTTATGCAGTGTCACTCACTTTTGCCTGTTCGCTCCACCAATCAGCGACTGCTCTGGTGGCACACCCTAGGGATTTTTAGAAGCAAAATCTGGATTTCTCACAAAGGAGTTAAAGGGTGAAAACCTGCAGTTCCTAGGAGCTGTTAACTAGAATAGCCAGCACAAAGCCTGATTGTGGACATGTATTACACTGTCAAGAGCTGCACTCCTGGTTACCGGTGAAACTATTGTTGCTGAAAGAAAGTTAAATTCCTCTGGACATGACTCCTTTTTGTAAAGCAACTTAAATGACTTTTTTTTCAACACACTGACCCTTTATTTAATTTTAATTAACTATTTTACTGGCCTACCATGGAATTATTAAGCAGTTAGGGTAGTAAAAGTGTTGAGGAATGCCAGAGCCGGAGCCTGCCAGGTAATAGGAGGAGGCAGTCATGATAGGCTTAACGGGGAAAGAAAGTGTTAATTAAGCAAAGGAGACATTTCTGGAAAAAGGGAGGGTTAGGCAGGGAGGTGGAACAGAGATGGGATCAATTGACAAAACAGCGCATGACCAAACAGAAGGAGCCATTTGCCAGAGGAAGAGGAACGGACAACAGGAAGAAGCAGCAGAGAAGAGTGAAAACCGGTGAAGACTTGGGACGTAAATGTGATGCCGAGGCCCTGTTGGAGAAGATCAGAGAGGCAGTGAAGGAGAGAGGACTGCAGTGGCTGGAGGAGATTTCGGGCGCAGCACTGAGGATGGAGTAACAGGCGCCAGTAGTAGGAAGGGCATGTGCTCGTGTACGTCTCAGCCCAGAGCATGGTCCGGTGTGCTGCCGCATAGGGAGCTTGTCTACAGTCGCTCCAGGCAAATCCTCCTCTGCGGCACAGCAGAGGGGGATGACAGGCCTGGGAGAACTTCCGTCAGGCAGCGTGGTGCCACGTCCGCCGCTAGGCCCTGTGCTGCCAGGGGGGCTGGGCCTAGCTCGCAACAAGCCACAGATCAAGGAACAGAGGTGGGGGCTGCTCACTTGGTGAGGTGCCGTTTGGAGAACAAAACTGCAGCAGTGTATTGGCATGGGCGACTGGAGGAGTGGGAGCAAAAGGCAGTCGACTGCAGGAGGTCCGATCGGGTGGAAGAGAGCAGGAGGAAACAGTCAGCTGGTCATGAGAGGGAGAGAAGAGCTGGAGACACAGGACAAGCAGTGGAAACTGCAGCCACAGAGAAGCGTGCGCAGTCAGGAAGGGAGCAGATGGGTCAGATATGAAGCATTGGAGAGGACCAGCGGCTGGTGGGTTCACAACCCATATGCAGCCAAGTGAGTTATCATCTGTTTCATGTATGTCAACCTTAACGGGGCAGATTGTGCCAGCGAGGGGTTGTTTTGGTAATGATGTATGGAGTGAATGTGTGGTATTAGGATAGTAAGGTGGGGGTGGCGATTTCCAGAGTTTTATAGGTCAGCTATGGGAATTTTGTCAGAGGCAGGAGATGGGATCAAGTCTGTCACCAGTGTCAGCATGAACCACGCCATCGAGAGCGTCTACTAGCAGTGAGAGCGCTCCGGCAGAAAGCTCGGCTGGTGTGACTGGGACAGAGCAGACAGCGGGGTAGCAGTAGCAGTGCGACCAAGATGGATGGCGATGGGGTGCGTTTAGATGATAAGGCTAAGGGCGAAGTCTATGTGTGCTTCAAGGAGCCATTAGGGGCAAACTTAAAAAAAGGAGGTGAGGGAAAAAATCTGGTGGCACAAGTATATGGAGATATCTTCCCTTCTCCCGCTAAAGAAATTTAATTTAGATAAGGGGAAAAGGGCGGAATACAAGCTGGAAACAAAGGAGAAGCGGACATAGCATTTGATTCTGCAGACATTCACCAATTGCCTGCAGGCATTTGTCATTTTGGCAAATGTGATTGGGAAAAAAGCGCCGAAAAATTGCTCCGGGCTTTTTTTTGTTTTTTTAGATTCTATTTGGGAGGCCTATAGGGTTTATGGGGGGCAGACCTGGATGCGGTATGATGAATAGTTAAGGCAGAGAAAAGTGCTTTGTCCTTCTATGGGGTGGGATCAAAAGGACATTGGGCTATGGTTAAAGGTGATGGCCCCAGTGTGATATGGGCAGCCCTTTCAAGGAGGGGGACAGGTCAGCAGGCTCGGCAGGCAGTTCACAGGGAGGGAGTCGTGTTGGGCAAGGGGGAGGAAACCGTCTCAGCTTTTGTTGGCAATTCAATGAAGGCCAATGTAAATTTGGGGGTATGCAGATTTAAGCATGCCTGCTACCTTGGCAATACAGGGTCTCACGGGGCCACAAAGTGTTTCCGGAAGAGCAAAGTAAAGGGACAGGGTGTTGGTGGAAAAAAAAGATAACACCAGTGAAGCTGGAAGAGATGGTCCCATTTCTAAATAGATATCAGGATAGGGAAAAAGCAAAGCTGCTATTTGAGGGTTTTAGGGACGGTTTCAAAATTCCACCCCAGATCACGTTGTCTCCTTTTCCAAAAAAGAACTTACGGTTGGCACTGCTGTGCCCGACCATGGTAACCAAGAAATTCAATAAGGAGGTTCCTTTGGGTCGCATGGCGGAACCATTTAAAAAACCTCCTTTTCGGAATTTCATTGTGTCACCGCTAGGGGTAATGCTGAAGAAAGAACCAAATAAGTTTTGGTTGATTGATCATTTATCGTACCCGAAAGGGGCATCAGGCCCTGAGCTTTGTTCAGTGGTATATACTTCGTTTGATGCCGCGGTTTGGTGAGTGAGAAAATATGGGTCTGGGGCATTGCTGGCTAGAGTCCGTGCCCTGGTTGTCTGTCCTGTTGCAAGCTTGCTGTGTCTCTGTGACCTGCTGGTTCATGTCCATTTGTACGTTTATTTCCTGTCAGTTTTCTGTCAGCTTGCTGTGTGCCCTGTGCTCTGTCCTGTTCCTTATGCAAGCTTGCTGTGTGGTCTGTGTCTTGCTGGTTCATGTCCGTTTGTATGTTTATATTCTGTCAGCTTGCTGTGTGACCTGTGATCTGTGTCCTGTCCTGTTGCAGCTTTCTGTGTGAACTCTGTCCGGTTCTGCTGGACTCCTGGTTAGTGTAGGGACTAGCAGTATAGCCAGGAGCCGTGAAGTGGCCTGCTAGCTTTCATGTTTTGTACAAAATGTCAACTAATACCTGGTATTTATATTCAGCTTCCTATCTGTTACTAGTGGTTGCATTTTGGTTGTATTTTGGCTGCTGTATGCTGTATATTCTGGCTCTGTGTGTCCTGTTGTTCAGTCCCTGTCATTTGGAATGTGAATGCATCCGGTTCTGGTGCGTGGCTCCTAGGATCAGCTAGGGCCTAGATCCGAAGACCGCTGGGCAGCCCTTTATTGGGGCAAATCCCCCGCTTAGGTAGGGCCATGCCATCCTCCCGTGTAGAACAGGGTCAGTTGCCTGAAACCTGTGTGACCCTGGTGCAACCTGTGTGTGCAAACTATCCCCAGTCCTTCTTTGGGTACGATCGTGTGGGCCCCGTGCTTAGTTTTGCCCACACGATCGTAACACATGCTTCCTTGTAATACCTCAAGTCCAAGAACCTATGGGCTGAGTATAATGTCTGGGTGGTAAAAGGTTTGCATGTTAGTGGGTTTTTTGTTCCTGGTTTTGCTGAGTCCTATGGTTAACCTATAAAATATGGGAAAAGTCAAAATATAGTGATGAACCATTAAACCCTTTAATCAACCTCTGAAAAGCATGGCGTAAAACTGAGGAAGCCATAATAAAAGGGGAAAAACAATAAGTTTATGAACCCCTGGGGAGTCACTTATAGGTATAAGAGAAGTAGTAGAGGCAGAGGGAAGATGGGTGGAGGCTAGAAGAATAGGAAAGTAAAAACAAAGCATACCAAGGTATGCTTCTGTTTTGTCCTTAATGCATGATTGTTTGTGTATGAATAAGTGGCTGAGATAATGTGAACTGATCTGTGAAACCTAACCTCTAGGATGCAAATATAAATCTCTGTGTCCCATGTTAACAGAACTATCAGATCAGCAAAGCATTAAGGGAGTCCCTGCCGCCAGGACAATGAGTCTGGACATGGCCCCGTCTGCATTTATGGTGTGCATTTCAATGGCCAGGGGATTTTTTTTGTGTGTATGAATGTATAAAAACAATAAGCCTCTTGGTGTACATAATCCGCCAGCCATGGGCAATATTGCTGGTAAAGAGGATAAGGTATGGAAGACTGCAAGGACGCAGTAGGTAAAGGATGTACTAAATTGTTAGAGCAGGTGGGGTATCAGGAAACAGGAGCATTAGACCCCCAGCATTGCAATAGGTTTGCAGAAAGCGTGGAAAGGGGCAGTAGTGAGCCCTGAAATCCCCTTACTGACCTCTATATAGGCACAACCTTTGGGTTGCGAGGAGCCTAGGTAGGACAGGACTAACTTTAAATAGTAACTCCTGGGGAAATTCCTTTTTTGTAAAAGAGGAAAATAGAGTCAGGGAAGGGATAAGAGGGACGGAGGTATAATGCCCTAAGAACAGACAATATGGGAAATGTACAGGGCAAGGAGTATGCCTATATGGAAAATAGCTAAAAAATACTAAAAGACAGAGAAAGCAAGTTAGCTGTGGGGAGAGAATGCAGTAAGTTGTTGAGAAAAGCAGGTGTTTAGGATTTGGGGAAAATAGAGTTTTAGACCAGCAAGTTTGGGAAAGATTCAGAGATAGTCACAAAGGTCGGATAAAAGTATATTGGACAGATGGATTAAGGCAAGTGTAGACACGGCAGTAATGGGTTATCAGAGAAAAGGAATCCTTTTATAGTCTGTGTCCCCCTATGACATGAAGCAAGTTCATGCAGTATCTGTGGACAATTATGTGACAAATAACCACTACTGTTTCTCTTGTATGTAATTTAATCTTTGTTGTACATTTTAGTCTCCTTCATACAAGTGTAAGAAAGTTATACCCCACTCACATCTGTGGGGGCTTTTAGGAATACAAAAGTAAAAAATGCAGAAAATGTTGCGCTGTTATAAGCTCCTAGCATGTTTTTTTTCTTTACATGTTTAACTATTCCCTGCCGTTAAACTAAAACAACTTTGTTTAGTCTGTGTTTCATATTCTATTCATATTTCCACTTGGACATTCAGAGAGATATACCTCTTGTAATTACTAATGATTAATGTTGTTTAATGTCTGAATATTCTGGCTGCTTTCTAATTTCTTAGCTATTATGTTTTTTTTACAAAGAGATAAGTCAGTTATTTTCATTCTTGCACCTATTCAGGGTCATAGAAAGAAAGAGAAGGAAACCAGCGTGAATGGAATAAGAAACTTGTAATAAATTAAGTGAATTATACTGTCTTAAAGAAAGGATATAGGAATTTTAAGGTATATGCTAACGTTATTTGTGTAATTGTCAGCTCTGTGATTGGTTGGACGTGTGTATAGCTGCTAAATGCTGTTAGTATTGTACTCTCTCTGTGAGAATGTTCTGTAGTATAAATGTCTCTAGTCAGCCTTTCTGTGGAGGATTATATGGTTCTTAATATTTATATGAGAGAGACAGACTTGACCATATGGATGGATAAGAGTTAATGACCAATGTTCAGGCTGTGATGAATGTAAAATGTGTGGTACAGATATTGACTGGGGATAAAAGTTTTTCTCCCCCCTCTGCATATGCAGATTGCAAATTTCAAATGAAACCATGAAGAAGCATGTGAACAGCCAGAATCAAAGGGGTGGAGCTAGATGATGTAAAAGTACGTAATGGGTCATCCCTCTCTTGTCCACAAAGGAGGGGGGGTTGAGAATCTTGGGCAGTAGGGAAAAGTTTTTTTTTCTCAAATTTGATGAGACATTGCAGGCAGGATCAGATTAATAAAAAATTTGCTTAAGGAAATCCCATTTCCAATGTGAATAGATGTTTGTGGATTATTCTGCCCTATTGTAACTCATGTCTCTGTTATTGGCACTGACATCTTACAAGCCTTATTTGCATCCATCAAATTCTCACTGGATGGATCTGTACGGGTTGAGACCTCAGGTGCCAGTTCAGAAGAATTTTGCTAACTAATTGTTCTCTTGGAGAATCCGGCTCATGTGTTTGTCCCGACAGCTGCTGCAGAAACTCAGTTTTCCACAGGTCCTGAGAAATGGTGGACCACCTCCAAGACAGACATAGGGAAATTGAATGTACCCCCTATGATGGTATATCTGAAACTAGGATACACACACCCTGGGTCAAACAGTATCCCCTTAGTTTCCCACAAGAAAAATGTTGTTGGGGACAATGGGGGCTTTGCGCGAGATATGTTCCCCAGCAAACACACCTCTTTTTTCAGTCAAGAAAGACACAAGAAGGTCAGCCAGACACCTACCGCATGGTCCATGACCTCTGCAAGGGCAGCAAGGTTACGGTTCTGGACTATCCCCTACGGTAGTGGTCCTCACCCCTCATGACATCCAGTGCATACTCACGCAAGTGCAACCCAAGCACTTATCTCTGGCCTGTCAGATCTGGCTACAATGTGCCCTCTTCATGCCTCCTAGCATCTCTTGTCAACGTTGTACTACCTTGAACCCAGCTACTCTTCCTTTAATCGAGTATCCCGTTTCAAATGGGGGAGGGGGAGGCATAGGGGATCTAGGTATTACAGATCAGCTATTTTTAGTTTTTTTGCAACAAGATTTTGACCTACTTGAAATGGAATATCAGCATGATTGTCTAGCATTGATGCAACAAGAAAATTCAGGTTATAAAACAGTTACTGGAACCCCTGTTAATGCATATTTTGAGCTTTTTGTAGATAGTACCAGGGTGAGGATTGACGATTCCACACCGGATATGCAATCGTCACACAACAAGATGTCCTAAAAACAGAAGCACTGCCTTCGCATGTCTCAGCACAAGAAGCAGAACTGAAAGCCCTCACTGAGGCATGTAGAGTGGAGGAAGGTAAGACAGCAAACATTTACACTGATTCCCGGTATGCATTTGGCATAGCTCATGATTATGGCCCAATATGGAAGGCCAGATGGTTTCTTACCTCATTAGGACAGCCAATTAAGTATGGTGCAGCGGTGCAGAGTCTCAAGAAGGCCCTACTTCTACCTGACAAAGTGGCAGTCCACAAGGTAAAAGCTCACGACAATTTCTACACTGGAGAAGCAAGAGGAAATGCCCTCGCAAAAAGCACAGCAAAGGCAGCGTCCCTCCAGCCGTGGAAGAAAGAAGATACTGACAGCACAAGTCAGAGACAATGATTTGGACATTGACAAAAACTTGGACATTGGTATGCTAAGGACTTTACATTTACAAGCCAGCAAGGACGAAAAGGTAAAATGGACTAAAAAGGGAGCAGCAGGACAGGACAGCGTATGGCGAACAGTCAACAGAACTTGCCTACTTCGGTCTCTGTACCCCATGATGGCCCAGCTGATGCACGGAAAGATGCACTTATCGAAAGCAGCAATGATGTCGATGTTTGAACGAGGACAGGTGGCTCCTGGGTTCTCTGTAGCTGCTGCATCAGCATGATTGTCTAGCATTGATGCAACAAGAAAATTCAGGTTATAAAACAGTTACTGGAACCCCTGTTAATGCATATTTTGAGCTTTTTGTAGATAGTACCAGGGTGAGGATTGACGATTCCACACCGGATATGCAATCGTCACACAACAAGATGTCCTAAAAACAGAAGCACTGCCTTCGCATGTCTCAGCACAAGAAGCAGAACTGAAGGCCCTCACTGAGGCATGTAGAGTGGAGGAAGGTAAGACAGCAAACATTTACACTGATTCCCGGTATGCATTTGGCATAGCTCATGATTATGGCCCAATATGGAAGGCCAGATGGTTTCTTACCTCATTAGGACAGCCAATTAAGTATGGTGCAGCGGTGCAGAGTCTCAAGAAGGCCCTACTTCTACCTGGCAAAGTGGCAGTCCACAAGGTAAAAGCTCACGCCAATTTCTACACTGGAGAAGCAAGAGGAAATGCCCTCGCAAAAAGCACAGCAAAGGCAGCGTCCCTCCAGCCGTGGAAGAAAGAAGATACTGACAGCACAAGTCAGAGACAATGATTTGGACATTGACAATGATTTGGACATTGACAAAAACTTGGACATTGGTATGCTATGGACTTTACATTTACAAGCCAGCAAGGACGAAAAGGTAAAATGGACTAAAAAGGGAGCAGCAGGACAGGACACCGTATGGCGAACAGTCAACAGAACTTGCCTACTTCGGTCTCTGTACCCCATGATGGCCCAGCTGATGCACGGAAAGATGCACTTATCGAAAGCAGCAATGATGTCGATGTTTGAACGAGGACAGGTGGCTCCTGGGTTCTCTGTAGCTGCTGCATCATTTGTCAATTCTTGCATGATCTGTGCCATAAGCGACTCAGGACAGAAGGTAAGGAAGCCACAAAAACACTTGCCTAGACCACTCTACCCATTTCAGAGATTGCAAATTGACTACATTCAGCTCCCACCTATTGGGAAGTATGAATATGTGCTTGTTGTTGTTGATATCTTTTCAGGTTGGAGGCCTACCCTGTTACCAAGGTAAATGAGTGGGTAACTGCAAGGAAGCTCATGAATGAGGTAATCTTCAGATATGGGGTACTGGAAGTGATTGAGTCAGACAAAGGTACACACTTCACAGGTGAAATAATGCAACACATCATGTCTGCTCTGGGTGTATCCGAGGCCTTTCACACACCCTACCATCCACAGAGTAGTGGGAAAGTAGAAAGGATGAACGGTACCCTGAAATTAAAAACACAAAAGGCAATGGAGGAAATGGCCAACCTTGGACTGAGTGCCTTTCATTAGCCCTTTCCTCAGTTAGGTACATACCTAATAGGAAGATAGGATTGGCTCCCTATGAAATTTTGTTTGGAAGTGTGCTGTACTTTCCTCAACAATTGAGGGCACAGTTTGGGACACTGATGACTATGTACAGTCTTCTAATTAAATGTCTGAAAGTAACACACGACCAAGTGTTCTCTTCTATTCCAGATCCTAATTCTTTTGAAGGTACACATGACCTCCAGCGTGGAGATTGGGTTATCATCCAGAGACATGTGAGGAGAATTCTGGAACCCAGATTTGATGGTCCCTAACAGGTTCGGTTGACTACCAGCACTTCAGTCAAATTGGAGGGAAAACCAAATTGGATCCACGCCTCACACTACAAAAAGACAACCAAACCCCAGGGGCAATGAGGCCTGTATCCCTCACGGCCTGCGGTATAACTGTCATTGTCTTTGCATTCTTCCTCTTTGGTTTCCCACCTGCTAGGGAACCAGAGCATCTAAGGCATAGAAGGGGATGGATGCAATGGGCAGAAGAGCATGACAATATGTGGGAATACTAGGCCTGGGATGTATTAAATAATACTAATATGTGTATAGTAAATCTTAAGAGCAGAAAATACATACTGCGTACCTGCCTGTTGGCAGTACCTACCTCAATTTCAGTTCTAAAAAGTGTATTTACAATTATTCATAATCACACAGAGGTAGGGGAAAATGATATTTAGAATTTTGTAAATATCTATCACTACTGTCCAGGGTACCCACAAGTAGACTACACCCAGTGGGCAAATATGACCAAGTTTCAAGTCAGAGGGGTGGCGGGAGCAAAAGTCTGTTATAACTTCACCTGCAACAAGTCTAAGATAGGGTAATGTGCACAAATATCACTGTCAGGACTGGGGTCCGGGATACTGGAGGTCCCTGACAAAACCCGCAACCCCTGTCCCTACCTACTTGCCCCGCTGGGCTAAGCCCCAGAGCAACAACTGGGCAACGGTCCCTATACTCACTAGAGAAGGGGGACACAGGCAATGTCAGGTCCAAAAAACAGGGAGTCAAAACACAAAGTACGCGGGTGTAACAGTAAGACCAAACTAACACTGGCACTAGTATGTAGACACAGGCAGGTTTAAATGCTGTCAGAGCTCCCGTCCCAGCAGCTGATTGGGGTGGGAAGTCTGACAGCAGCTGAGTACACCCAGCAGCGCTGGGGAACCCACCCCCAGCCCTGCAGGAGGCAGAGGAGAAGAAGCATGCTGGGTTGGCATGGTACAGAGGACGCGGCGCTGGGCAACACCCGCCGCATCCCTAGCAACCCGGCGGCCAGGGGAGATGACTAGGATCGGGCTTACCTGCGCTGATAGCAGCTGAGTACACCCAGCAGTGCTGGGGAACCCACCCCCAGCCCTGCAGGAGGCAGAGGAGGAGAAGCATGCTGGGTTGGCATGGTACCGAGGATGCAGAGTGGGGCAACACCTGCCGCGTCGCTAGCAACCCGGCGGCCAGGGGAGATGATAAGGATCGAGCTTACCTGCACTGCACGGCAGCCGCTCGTGTGACAGGATCGGCGGTGGGGGCACAAGGGACCCGTGAGCCGCCAATCCTGACAATCACTCAATCAGGTGTCAACAACATCTGATTCAATGATATTGTGTAACCAAACAAAATGCCAAAGTATGACCAACCGTATGAAATATAGCACTGTAAAAAGTTACATACAGGCTGAGTCTTTTCTTGCGGGAATATTACATATCATTTGTATGTTGTGTTGCTGCATACAATGTATACCTTCTTTAATATCTCTATGTATGGGATGTTTTGGACACACCAGAAAGAGTCTTGATGAAACTCTTAGCTTAACTACGCTATAAGCAGAAATAATAATAATGTAATCTGTCATTTTACTTAGTGGTAATTTTCTATTATTTATTCATTTGAGTATGTGCAATTTTTGGATGTTCTGTGGAATACGGAGACAAGCAAAGTATTTGGAGTCTCTCCCACTGCAATATCTTTGAGACAGTAAAGATCCGGACCAAAGAACTGGCTTGGGTGGAGTAAAACCCTGGAAAATAACACAACTATGGACTCTTTCTCATGATGAAGTGTTTCAAATGGGGGATGCTACAGGCCCCATTTGTAAAGGCTACAGGCCTAAAAGATGGCCTACAAAGACTCCATGATGTCTCTTTTGCTTGTCTGTTATATTTAGTTACACATATATATTTGTATGGTTTTCAACTTTCACCTAGACATATGCTAGATTTTACCTTGACTAATCCAGCTGAAAAATTAATTGGACCACCACAAAGTTTCCTGTACTGCGTTCTTATGTTAACCCTTTCCAATCCAATGTCGGGCCTGCCCCGACATCATCATTTCCCTCTATAGCTCCGATGTCGGGACAGGCCCGACATTGCAGTGCAGGAGTGCATCTGCACCCGATTATCAGACACATCAAGTGCAGATACACTCCTGCACTGATCCTCATCAAGGACCCCCGAGGAGAAGGTAGAAAGGGTTTGTAACCCTTTCTGCCTTCTCCTTTACACATTACATAGCGCTCAATTAGCCCTATGTAATGCAGAGAGATTCCGGACGGCGATCATGTGACCGCCAGTGTTACCTGACTCCCAGCGGTCACATGAACGCCGAGTCGGGAGCCTGCACCGTGGGGGGAATGCGGAAATACTTCCACATTCCCCCCGGGGTGCAGGCTCCCGGCTCGGCGTTCATGTGACTGCTGGGGGTCAGGTAACAAAGGTGGTCACATGATCGCCGTCCGGAATCTCTCCGCATTACATAGCGCTAATTGAGTGCTATGTAATGTGTAAAGGAAAAGGCAGAAAGGGTTACAAACCCTTTCTGCCTTCTCCTCGGGGGTCCTTGATGAGGATCAGTGCAGGAGTGTATGCGGAAGTATTACTTCCGCATTCCCCCCATGGTGCAGTGAGCACCTGCACCCTCCTGGACTCTGTCAGTTCAGGAGAGTGAAGGGAGAATGTATTTTTTCTCATCCATTCTCCACAGCTCCAATTTATTTGGAGCTGGGGAGAATGGATGAGAAAAAATAAATGGATTGGAAAGGGTTAAGATATTTCTTGCCAAAACTTATTAACGAGCTTTACGGGTTGTATCTCAAGGCTAAACATCTGCAGAGAGAAGAACACATTGATAAGAAACTGATGTATTAGGAAACCGCTATTAATTGTATTTGGTATATAGCCACTCATTTTGTAAAATCCTATAAAGAATGAGCGTATGGTGGAATAAACCAGAATGCTACAAAGATAACACCTTCTCTGTGTGTCTTTGCGTTCTCATGACTGGTCATATCACTATAATTTGGAGCCCATCAGTATATCAGGAAACAGTTGAATTTCCCTAACAAGACCATTTAGGGATCTGTCTCGGGACATGCAAATTGACAAACTGTGATAGCTGACGTCATATCGCGGATTAATAATAATGTGGTCGGAGATTCTACCCCCCAAAAATGGTGTGCTTTGCCAGGTCCATTAAAGGGTTAGACAAAGTTCGCATTAAACCTAATAGAGAAGTGTCTCGTTTTGTGGGGAGAAATAGAGGTGTGGCAGTTAGGCACAGGGAGTTGGATTCAGGGGAAGGGAATTACTGGAGAGATGACATCATGCACTTGAATGCCATCGGGATGGATTTATGGTTATTGGGAGTTCAGGAGGCTATAGAGTGTGCCCTGGTGTTGTTGGGTGCGGCGCAGGCTTGAGGGGGTCAAGCCATGCTAGCTGTGACATAAAGGGGAGGTCCTGAGAGTCAGCAAATCGGGTTGAGGGGTGAAGGCAGGGACTAGACCTTCCCCCCCTTCTTCTTCTTAGTGTTCGTAGGTGGAGCTGTCGCCTCGAGATTTTGACAGGGCGGTGCCCTGCAAAGATGGGTTGAGTGGCTAGTCCGGGCAGGGCTAGCAGGCCTTGGTGTCGGGAGGTAGGCGACTAAAAGCCAGTTGGTGAGTGTGGGTCTCCCAAGCTAGTTGGTTTGTGGCGGGAGGCAAGGTTTGGGGAAATAGACTTTCCTGAGTCAGGTGGTGTGCAGCAGGGGGGGCAATACAAAATATTTCCCTGCTTGGTGAGGCAACAGATTAGTTTTGAGGCTCCAAGGACCTCTCCTAGTTTTGTATTGCAATGTTATGTTTTGTTATTTTTTAATAAAATGGCTGCAGTCCAATTTAATCCCAGGAGTGTTGTGTTATTTGGTATGTCAGCTCAATTTTTTCGCTATTCAATATGCTGTAGGTGCCATATTAGATATGATTAATATACAGGCCCGAATATCCCTTAATGAACACACATCTACATAGAGTGCACTCCAAAAAGCATCTGACCTTTATTTAGTCAGGTAAAAGTCTATATAAGTTTTCAAACACAGAAGAGGTGGGTCATTCAGGTACATTTACAACACTTTTTGTGTGCTGATAGGTCATTCTTATAGGGAGGTATTTGTGAGGTAGCTGTCAGCTCATTTACCAGGGAGGAGCTTCCCTTGAGCTTGCTCTATTCATTGTCCAGAAGAAATACTTCCTGTTTCTCTCCAGTCATTTCCTGCCCTTTAGCACAAAGACATTCCTTTTTGCCATGTGGCGGTAACTTGAGCCCTTGAGATGTCTTCTGCTGGTCAACAAACCAGTCTGACCTGTTACTTGAAACAATACACTGTACTCTCAATTCATATGGGGGGTGGTAGTACCTTCCTGCAGAGGTTTAGATTAGAGACACAAGTAATATCCTTCAGCTTAACATCTTCACAGCTAACAACAAAAAAATACATATACCAAAAAGGCAAACGTCTCAGTCATCTCCCACAGGGAAGAGGGGTATGGTCGCGGCCGTAGTGACTTTGTTATACCTGTGTCATGTTAGATAGGAGTGTTCTAGTCCGTGCCAATGTGAATTAGAGTGTAGGCCTGGCCTTCACCGTCCGTGTGAGTAAGTCAGTGATCAGGATATTAGACAATAACATTGCACAAGAAGTAGGAACTACTGGAATTACTTCATAGGTTTTAAGTAATGCAAATTTACGTTTTGCAATACAATATTGGATTCAGAGTTTCCTAAGGGGCTTTCTCTTTTTGTCAATATAGAATAGTGCAATCTGCTGGCTAGAGCCAGTACTGCAGTATGTGACATGCAGGAGAGGCCCCCAACAACAGAGCGGCCAGCAATATACAGGAAGAATACCCTGTCGGACATCTTCAGACATCAGAGCTGCACAGGCTTCAGAATGTAGGAAGACGTCAGACAGTGGATTGGAAAATGTTAGAGGGTGTTTATTACTTATCACAGGGGTTACAATTATAATGCATGTTGTAGACATGTTTTGGACAGAATATCCTTCCTTGGGCTATGATACCAGAAAGAATTATAAAGTTGTCCGTTATCCTTGAAATCATCAGCGTCTAAACCCCTCTATATTTCATACATTATTGCTTGTATTTGTTAGTGTGAATCTGCCATGCCTTCAATGAGGTTTTCCCTGTACACACGTAATACTGTGGACTGAGAAATATTAAATGCCCGCACAAACTTTGGAAATAAAATGTCCCATCCGTCTGGCACTCACTATTAGGCCTTGTTCACGTTGCCTCACCCTGCGTATGCTGGCCGGGGTTCAACCTCGCTCACAAGATAACTCAAAATTTATACAGGTGTAGATGTTCCTAAGCCCTTCCCTGAGGTAACGCCACTTCATAATCCATTTACATACTGCTATCCCATGACCGATGGCACACTTTTTTTTTGGATTACAGAAAAGCGTGGTAAACTACATTTTTCTATACCACAAAAGAAAAAACACACATACAAATGTAAGGAAGGTGAAACGCAGTAAAAAAAAAAAGCATGCACTCTTGAACTGTATGACTAAGTTGTAGTCTGTAGGGATATGAAACAATAAGTTTCAAAACTTTTTTTCCTGCATCGAAAAATACCTTTCAATTGAGGGGCTGGTCACATCATGTTTTAGCCATAAGAGAAAAGCCCCTTAACCCCTTCCCGTAAACAAGCGCTCCATTACATCCTAATTGCAGTGTCCTTATGACAATAGAATGTAATGGTGCTTTCAGCGGATTGCAAGAGGACATAGTCTATGCTTGTGTCATCTGCAGATGTTGCCTGTAATATACAGCTGATATGGCGATGCTACAGCTGGGATAGCAGATAGAAAGTGAAGGAAATAAAGTAAGAAAAAAAAGACCCCCCCCCCCCCACCACAAAAAAAACAAGCATAATAGGGCAATCCTTACTGGGGTTATCCATGAAGCGTCCACCTGTATACATCGGGCTCAGAGCAAAGCGCTGCTCCAGCCCCCGTGTAGAAGCCGACACTGCAAGTGCAGCTCTCATTGGAATCAATGGGACCCTAGTCTGCAATTACAAGCACAGCTCCCATTAATAATGAGTGCCAGCTGCTACACATGGGTTGGAGTAGCAGCTCCGCTCAGGCTCCGCTGCATCCCAGAGGTCACTTCTTGGATAACCCCTTTAAGGGTTAAGTAAAACAACAGTATTGCACCGATACATTTTGGAGAATCTACCCGACTGACCTATAAATGGATTTATAGATATTTCAAATAGACTTGGCCAAAACATCACTTTTTAAAGAGAAAATGGTACCTTCCCTTTTCATGACCTGGGGAGCTTTGTCCAGATGCTGCCGCAAAGAATCAGGGATAGACTCGAAAACAGTTTTTACTACCCTATTTCCCCCAAAATAAGCTTCTAGGAAACAAAGCAGCAGGGGACTAGAGACAGATTTAAAAGGAGAGTATAGTTTTTACTTAATTATATATTATAAAAGTGCATTCTCACAAGGAAGATTTTCGTGCAGATTGTGTTATAGATCTGTAGTTGAGGAACGAAATTTCGACTACAGAAGTCATGTGACTGATGAAATGCCTGTAAACAATACAGGCGTTCTTGGGACTGACAATATTCTACCAGGGGGCCAACACTTTGAGTAAGGGCCCAAATTGTGTGAACTGCCCCAGGCCTTTGGTCCCCTTCATCTGTTACTGCAAGTAGTCATTCATCTATGAATAACTGCCGTTTTACTGTGAATGGAAGCAGGCAGCCAGAAACAAGCTCTGCCCACTCCGTCTCCATTCACTGAAAGATTATGACTACCGTGTAGCAATAATCAATGGGACGACTGTTGGGTGCTTAGGTGCTCAGCAATCATGCCATGTAAAAAGACCCTTGGATGGTATGAACTACATTGTATGGTAAAAATAATTATAGCCCAAATTAAAGTCAATACTGTCACTTTTAGACAAGTTGAGGAATATGAAAGTTCAGGAAATATGTCCTCGCAAAACTCTAAAACCATCAGCATCTAGATTTCTAAGCTTTAGGTGGTCCACAGGAGAACACAGTGACATTCCTCTTGTAACGGCCAAGCTGAACGTGGGTGAGACCACAGGGATTGCAAGATGGTTGTCACGGGTGGCTCTGTAATCCCATCCGGCAGTGGCGGTAATGGTGCGCTGCTCAGCTGTCACACAGTGGCAAGAATAATGTATGAGGATACATTTGGATTAAGCAATTGTTTTGTCACGGGTGACACCAGTACTCCAACCTGAACTCAAGTGCAGTGATGGCGAAATAACTTGAGACAAGTCTAGTAGCTTGTATAAGTAAACTGGCAGCACGCAGATTTACTGAAGCTTTTTGTGATAACAAATGAAATAAGGTTGAACTTTGCAGCCTCAAGGATGCAGCAAAGCCGACAATGATGCAGTAGTTTAACAAGTGGAAAACAGTTGGTTTGTACCTTAAACAACACTTTTCTTCAACTCTCTCTCTATTTTCCTAGAGGTTACTCAGTAATTATTTTCCCTCAGTTTTGGAAGTGTAAGATGCGGGTATTGGATGAAAGTAGAGAATGGTCACTAAACTAATCTTGGCTTTGAATTCACTGCATAGTTTAACTCAGTGCTTTGTGGAACGCTGGCTACCAACTCAGATCTCCTCACAAGGGAGCAGAATGGGACCTTGCTGCCTTGCTGAAACACTGCTCACACGGCCAAACTGCTAACATACCTCCTCCTCCGACCACAACTTGCTGCATACTCCTTTCTCCTCCAACTGCTCTCTGCTCTAACCCCTCCCTTCACTTCCTCTCCCAGCTCCCACACTTTTCTCCTCTCCACCCATTCTGCATAGGGACTCATGCTAAGGTTTCCCACTCCATGCTCACCCTCCAATGAGTGGAGGCTTGGCATATAACCAATAGTCAACCAACTATTGCCACACTTAAAGGGGTTGTCCCGCGGCAGCAAGTGGGGTTATACACTTCTGTATGGCCATATTAATGCACTTTGTAATATACATCGTGCATTAAATATGAGCCATACAGAAGTTATACACTTACCTCCTCCGATGCTGGCGTCCCCGTCTCCATGGCGCCGACTAAAGCTGCCTTCTCCTTCCATTAGACGCGCTTGCACTGTCCGGTCTTCTGCTCTGTTGAATGGGGCCGCTCCGACATGCTCGCGCCGCACATGTCTTCTGCGCATGCGCAGACCAGCTCTCCGGCGCCAGCACGCCAGAGCAGCCCCATTCAACAGAGCAGAAGACCGGACAGCGCAAGCGCGTCTAATGAAAGGAGAAGGCAGCTTTAGTCGGCGCCATGGAGACGGGGACGCCAGCACTGGAGGAGGTAAGTGTATAACTTCTGTATGGCTCATATTTAATGCACGATGTATATTACAAAGTGCATTAATATGGCCATACAGAAGTGTATAACCCCACTTGCTGCCGCAGGACAACCCCTTTAAGCTCTCAGATTAGGAAGGGAAGAAACAGCGTTTCTCCAACGCACGGCACCATCTATGCCTAAGGGAAGCGCATAGACAGGCGTGCCAGAAAAAAAATTGATGCGATTATTCTGGAGGACCCTCTGGGCCGCTACACTCCCAAATAACATCTTCGATTGAAGTCTTCTGCTGCAGTCATTTGAGGCGAGAACCATGAAGTACTTCAACATCTCTTAACATCCATAGTGTCCTACATGCCAGCTGATAGTTGGCCATCTATTCCATGTCAACAATAATACTGACTATAATTGTTCCATATGTTATAGAAGGGGACCAAAAACTAAACACGGGACCTTATGAAAGTGAGGTGATTTTCTGAACTCCCCTGACCTTACAGTTAGTGGACAGCAATCAGTAATGCAGAAGAAATATAGGACACTGCATGCATGTGGTAGCAAGAGACAGTTGGCCTTCCATATGGTAACCTGACTCTCCGCACCACTGCAAAAGATCATGTTGTTGCATGTCTGAGGTATTTCCTTGGGGCATATCAAACAACTAAAGGATAGGAAATAACTTGCTGATTGTGGGGGTCTCACTGCGGTGACCCCCATAAATCCCAAGAAAGGGGGTCCTGTGTCTCCTCCGTCCTCCTCATTGAGGTATAACAGCACCACTCCAAGCGAGGAGCCCAATTAATGGGGCAAATGTCATGCAAGTGCGCTGCCACTCCATTCATTTTCAATGGGACAGTGGAGATTGACAGGTATTTCTGTCAGCCCATTTAAAATGAATGGAGTACCGACCGTGCATGCTCAGCCAGCGCTCCATTCACTGTAACGTCACTGCAGGTGGGAGAAGCAAACCCACAGTGATGAGAAGATGGAGGGGGTCTCAACGATGAGATTCCCACTGATAAGCTAGTTATCCCCTATGCTATGAATAGGGGTATAACTTGTGAATTTGGTACAACTCCTTTATGTTTTCCAAGTAGGCCTAAGCCTTGAGTATTGTGTCACTAAGCTGTACTGCCTAGCTCCTTTCTCGTGCCCCAGGGAACTTTATCTAGTAAAAAAAAAAAAAAAATAGTCCTCTTACACTCATGGATTACCTACTGCATGGTGTTCCTCACAAGCTGTTCTTTGGAAATGCCTCAACAGCATGGAATGGATGTGGAATTAATTAGTAAGCAAAACAGTGCCAGAATATGTTTCATATTTTAGATTTTTCAAAGTAGCTCCCTTTTGCTTTGAAGACAACTTTGCAAACTCTATACATTCTTTCAATCAGTTTCATGAGGGCATCACTTATGGCCCATTTACACATAACGATTATTGCTCAAAATTAGTTCAGACAGACTAAGTTGTTTAAACTTTCGGCCCATGCAAAAAGGCCATGAGAGGGGCATTGTCCGGATGGCAGTGCAACAGGACGAACGAGGCTACAGCTCTGTGCAAATAACAGAAAAAGGGGCATTTCCCCCATAAGTGGCACCCCTACTTTCCCGCAATCCACACCAGTATGCCCGCTGGTGTCAACACTCAAGGGGAATCCGCTCTCCACGGATGCCAGGAAAATCACGGCTTACTTGTAGGCCTGACGCCGAGGCCTTAATTTACACGTTACAACTGACTACACTCCCACACTGGCAAAGGTTCAGCTAACAGGCGTCGCCAGTGGCACCCAGAGCTCAGCAGGAGTCAGTGGCAGATAGGAGAAGCGGTCTCTGGACTCCCATTGCGGAGTTCAGAGCACTGGAGCTCACCCGCGTCCAGAGCCTTTTTCTCCACCTCCCCCGCTGAGTACCCAATGACGCTGAGTGACCTCTGCTCCCACAGACAGGAGACCGAGATATACTCACTGATCCACGGCAAGGGGACATCCAGGTAGTGTTGAGGTGGTGCGGCGAACACCCGAGAGTGCAGTGAGCAGGGACTCTGAACGAGGCGCTGTGGTATCAGTGCAGAACTTCAGCTGCTGGTAATCTATTAAGCATTAGTGGCCGGATCTGGTATTACAACCACTATACTCGCACCTCAATACTATTGAAAGAAATTGCAATACATTTAACGCCACTTAACGTACTATTCTCCTCCTATATTAAATAATCGCATTTATACAAAAATTACCCGACCAATTAAAGCCTGCAAGTTCACCATCGACCTAATTCACAGAACCTTCGTGGCTAGGTGCGGACAACTTAGCAGCCTACCGGAGAACATGGAACCTCAGTAAGGTTATATCCACACCAAGCGAGTCTATGAGGATATTTTTATAAGAAGACCCTCTTTTCATTAAATTATAATTTTCTCCCTCCACGCTTTCAGTTTGAACAACACAATATACTAAATTATGAGCCCATCTAAGCTCAAGCCAGTAAAAAAACAAGGACAAAGTGCTCACTCAACAGCTAAACAATCCAATAAAATACAACCCACTATAGTCCCTCAGGATGCCTCTTCACGGTCAGGTGTTGCGGATGCTTCCCTTACCCTTGACTCAACCCCAGCGTGCCCTAACCTGCTGGAAAAAACAACTGCTCCCAACTCAGAATCCCTTCTTTCTCAAATACAAAATTTGCTACAGAAAGAATGGTCCAAAACTTCAGCGGATATCACTACTAAACTAAAGAAATCTGTGATCTAAGACAATGAACATCGAACTTAGAAGAACATATGGACAATGTTACTACAGTGCTTAAGTCCCATGAGAAAGACGTGGAGCAACTCCATAACAAAGTACAATTCCTTCATGATAAGCTGGATGATGTGGAAAATAGGGCCTGTAGAGACTATTTAATTGATTCAAGGAGGCCCCATATTCATAAAAACCTGCAACCGACCATGACTCCCCTATTTAAACAGCTATGTCCAGAAATCCCAGCCAAAAGTCTAGAAATGGGTAGCGTTCATAAAGCCCTATACGCCCATAAACCAGGGGACCCCCCTAGAGAAATAATACTTGAGCTACATTTTCACTATGCCTGAGAATAATTGCTCCAGGTGGTCCAATCCTCTCCTAACCTAAGGTTCCAGGGTCATGCATACCAGCTCTTTCTTCACCTGGCTCCATCAACCATGGCCAAGAGAAGAGCTCTGAAACCCTATCTGGAGGTTCTACAACAAAAGAACATTTAATACCATTGGAGCTTCCCTTTTAATCTCGTCTTTATATACCTGGACAAGGTGCACACAGTACTTTTTCCTGAAGGGGATAACAGCTTTTTTGAGAGCCTACAAGTACAGCAGAAGTCTCCTCAATAACATACCCAACCCCATCACTGAAATTCAGTCCTCCAACTGGATCTGTCGCCAATAAAAGCCCTTAAATTCTAAGAACTGTTGCTATAATATGGCTCGATTGCCTTATCGGGATACTTTGAAAAGTTCAGCTTGTATTCCAATATTTATTTTCCCCCTCTCCTCTTCTTCTTTCTTTCTCAATTTTTCTCTGGAGTTTCTATTCCTTGAGATCCTCCCTAAAGTAACCAAACTACGGGACTCCTTGGTCTTTTGACATAGTTAAAGGTTTTATATTTTCTGTCGTTGCAAAATAGATGTAATTTAAATTCAAGTCTTACAATTACTGTTGTGGCATAAAAGATGTAAATCGATTAAACTTTGTTGGATAACTTGTATTACTGCCCCCTGCTATCTTCCACCTATTATCTAGCCTTATTTGTTTAAATTCATTTATTTTACTTCCCCTTCACATTCTCCTTGGGTCTCTCCTCATTTTCTAACAGAAATCTTGCAAAGCGATCCTTACTGGTGCTGTTGTGGTTTGTTGTCCATTAAATTTACATCTGTTATGATAACAGGAACAGCTCCAGAGACCAATTTCTTCCTCATTTTACCAATTGTTTTTACGGTTAAAACTGTGTATGGGCCATCCCCTCCTTTGCCACCTTCTCTTTCCCTCCCCTCCTTTCTCATGAGGTTTCGGTCCTATGATATTTACACTGCATAACCCATTTCATGATTTATCGTGGCTATAAAAATAACATCCCATAATGTGCTTTAACTCTCCCCAGAAACGTTAAAAAGCCTTCAGTTACTACAAAAGCGCTCATACTGACATTTGTTTACAGGAGACCATTTTTTTCTAATAACTCCTCCCCACGCTACATTTTTCTCCCCACTACCCTGTCTTCTATTCAGCCACTGCCCCGACAAAAAACACAAAAGGCGTCACTATTTGTAATGGTAGATCAGTTGTTTCATCCATATAACTACTATAGCATACCCTGAAGGACAATATTTGATGCATATTGGCTCCATCCAAGTCATTCCAGTGACAATAGTGTCGTACTACACTCCAAATTCTAGACAAACTCAGTTCCTATTAAAACTGCTTGAACTTGTTGAGACCAATAAAGTTGGTATAGTTATCATATGTGGTGACTTCAATTGCATCTTTGACCCGAGCCTATACAGAAATGCCATTTCCCTTCCAACCACACTCCCCAAAATACTATATCTAATAATTTTAAAACACTCCTCCACCATCATCCAGTTGATGACTGGCATGAAAAAAATCCAACAACAAAGGATTTAAAGCATTACTCAGCTCCTCATTCCTTGTATAGGAGAATTGATCATAACTTAGTTTCTGCCTGTTTTTTCCACTGATAACAAATTCTAATATCCTCTCGGTCCCCTGGTCAGACCATAGCCGAATGTTAATCACGCGTAGCTCCTTAAGGACCAAAACAACCAATACTACATGGTCCTTAAATAACTCACTCCTGACAATCCCAGGCTAGAACAGAACTAGACCTATGCCTTAGAGACAAAAATTTGATGGTCTCGTCAACACTACTACAGTGTTTCCCCTGAAAATAAGACCTACTACAATAATAAGCCCTACCCTGATTTTCAAGGGGGGAGGTGGGGCTTGAAATATAAGCCCTCTTCCAAAAATGAGCCCTGGCTACACTACATGACAAAAAAAATACTCATTTAGCAGGCACCATCCCTCTCGCTGCTATCCAGCGCTCCAGCAGTCTTCCGTGTAGTCCTCAGCGCTAAGAGAGCACCCTCCTCCTGGTAATGGGGTTTGAATACTCCACCTCGAGATTGCTGTGATTGGTTCGGGAAGATCGCTTCAGCCAATCTGAGCTCAATGAACCAATCACAGCTATTCAATGAATGACATCATTGAATGGCTATGATTGGTTCAGCGAGCGCCGGCTCTGGTTGGCTAAGCCGGTGTTCCTGAACCAATCACAGCAATCTTTTGCTGGAGGCGGGGGAATTCAAGCTCCTTTATAAAGAAGAGAATGCTCTCTCAGCACTGAGGACTACACAGAAGACTGCTGGAGACCAGCAAGAGGGACCCGGATGGTGCCTGCTAGGTGAGTATTAGGATACCCCCTAAAAAAATAAGACACTGTGCCTCTTTTGGAGCAAAAATACATATCTGTCAGCCTCAGGGCATTCCTGCCATGTTGCTCTCTCTGGATGTATACAAGGCCTTTGACACCTTGAATTTGCCATATCTGTTCTCAGTACTCAAATACTGAAAGTTCTTTACTGAATTTCTCACAATGCTAAACATACTATATACATCCTCTAAAGCTTTTGTATGCTACAAGGGTTTTGGTTCAGATACCATAACAATTCACCGAGATACTCGGCATGGCTGCCCTTTATCCCCTCTACTCTTCATTTGCAACCCCTTGCAATCAAAATTCGCAATAACCCAGATATTAAGGGAATTTAGACTGCATCGATTCATCACAAGATCTGTATGTTCGTGGACGATATTCTAATAATGGTATCCTCTCCTCACCACAATCCCTAATCTACTGGTGGAACTGTCCAGGTTTGGGTCTATCTCTGGACTGATGATAAATAACGCAAAATCTAAAGCATTTAATCTCACCCTACCCCCAAATCTGGTCTCCCAAATTCAAGCTAATTTTCCCTTTCAATGGCTTTTAGGGTCACTGGACTACCTGGGCATAAAACTAATTTTTATACATCTCTATATACCCAAAATTATATTTCTGTCCTCTGTAAACTCAGGCTGCTTCTAGAAAACTGGAACCGCTACCAAATCGCATGGGTAGGAAGAGTAAATTCTTTGAAGAGGACACTCCCTCTTAAACTCCTATATTTCTTTTAAACTCTTCCAGTTCATGTCATATTCCAACAAATGTCTCTTCACTTTATTTGGGAGGACTCTATTCCTAGAGTCACACATTGTACCTTATAAAGGCACAGACTGCAAGGAGGATTGAGTGTACCACACTTACTAAAGTATTATCAAGGCAGTACAGTTAGCTCTTCTCCACACTACTAATAATGTCCCACTCTGGCTGTCCTTAGAGGCAACCGAAGTCTAACTACTTACTATAGATTCAATTCTGTGGACCTCACCAAAACATAGACCCACTATCACCAACCCTATTACAAAACACATTCTTAAGATCTGGGACTTCATTAAATACTTTGGAAAACTAATCTCTCCCCATTTACACCTTCTGTATTTTCTACAAAACCTGTTATTCTCTTCAGGCAATGATTTGCCTCAATCCTTTAAAGCCTGGGCCGACAATGGTCTCTCTAAAATATATCACTTACTTTCGCTGTGGGGTGTTACTTTGTTTCCCACCCTCCAGAGAAAGTATAATCTGCTGTCCTCTGAAATATTTCAATACCTGCAATTAAAACACTTTTCTTATCTTCTAACCTTAAAAATACAAAATCCCCTTTGAATTATATTACCTCAGGTACCCAAAGGTCAAGGCCTTATCACACAGATATACTTGGACTCGTCCATTCATCATATTGTACACAGGTGACACACTCCACATTTGGTGGTCCTGCCCCAGAGTTAAAGGGGTTGTCCCGCGCCGAAACTGTTTTTTTTAAAATTCAATAGGCCCCCCGTTCGGCGCGAGACAAACCCAATGCATGGGTTAAAAAAAACAAAACGTTTAGTACTTACCCGAATCCCCGCGCTGCGGCGACTTCTTCCTTACCTTAGCAAGATGGCCGCCGGGATCCTCACCCACGATGCACCACGGGTCTTCTCCCATGGTGCACCGTGGGCTCTGTGCGGTCCATTGCCGATTCCAGCTTCCTGATTGGCTGGAATCGGCACACGTGATGGGGCGGAGCTACGTGATGACGCGTAGAAGGGGGCGGAGCCAGAACTCCGCTCGTGCCGAGACCCAAGAGAAGGGAGAAGACCCTTCTGCGCAAGCGCGTCTAATCGGGAGATTAGACGCTGAAATTAGACGGCACCATGGAGACGGGGACGCCAGCAACGGAGCAGGTAAGTGAATAACTTCTGTATGGCTCATATTTAATGCACGATGTATATTACAAAGTGCATTAATATGGCCATACAGAAGTGTATAACCCCACTTGCTGCCGCGGGACAACCCCTTTAAGACACTTTGTATCAGAGTCTACTCATTAATATACACAGTAACCTATTGCAATATATAGAAGAATCTCTGGGAGGCTTTGCTAAATAAGCGTATTGAGAAAATTCCCTCAGCCTCCAGGAAACTAATATCCTTTTTATCCCTAGCTACAAAACAAATCATCGTCTAGTCGTGGAAAAAGGTTTCCCTGGATTTCTTGGCAGTAAAACGCCAAATGGATTGGTATTTAATTAATGAGACATTAATATTAGAGATGAGCGAACGTACTCGTTTCGAGTAATTACTCGATCAAGCACCGCGATTTTCGAGTACTTCAGTACTCGGGTGAAAAGATTCGGGGGGCGCCGGGGGGAGGCTTGGCGGCGCGGGGGGTAGCAGCGGGGAACAGGGGGGAGCCCTCTCTCTCTCTCCCTCTCCCCCCACTCCCCGCTGCAACCCCCCACTCACCCACGGCGCCCCCCGAATCTTTTTGCCCGAGTACAGAAGTACTCGAAAATCATGGTACTCGGGCGAAAAAGGGGCGTGGCCGAGTACGCTCGCTCATCTCTAATTAACATCAATAGTCAAAGATAGACATGAAGGTTTTCAGAAAATTTGGACCCCATGCATAAATTACATCCTCCCTTCCCAAAATAGCAGTCCCCCAAACACTGCGTAGGTTACCATTTATAAACACAAGCACATAGCCCTGTACTCCTCCATCAGACACTGACCCAACAAGATAAGACACCCCTCAATCCCAATTGTCCTCCCCTCCTCTTCATCCTTAAGCAGGTTGGCCCTGGCCAGGCTATTATTGAAGTAGTTATTTCTTGGATGCAGATGTTCATACATAATCTGAAAGCTCTTATCATTCATAAGAACATTTATGGAATCATCACTTAATTTGGTATTTTGTTCGATTATATTGCAATCACATTATGTTGTCCTTGCTAAAAATTTCAAAATGTAATAAAAATTGTTACAAAAAAGGGGGCCATTAGAAGGTTTTTTAATTAACAGGTATACCTTGACAAGAGTTAACCTGTGGAATTTCTTGCTTACTTAACGTGTTTCAGATCACCAGTTGTGTTGTGAAGAGGTCGAACTGGTACACAGTCCCATACAATGTTTAGCCCTATTCAACTGTTGTTATAATCCACATCATGGCAAGAACCACTCAACTAAGTAAAGAGATACAAAAGTCCATCATTACTTTAAGACATGAAGGTCAGTCACTCCAGAAGATCTGAAGAACGTTGAAGGTGTCCCCAAGTGCAGTCATGAAAACCAAACGCTATGATGAAACTGGCTCTTATGAGTACCGCCCCAGGAAAGGAAGACCAAGAGTTACCTCTGCTGCAGAGGATAAGTTTATTAGAGTTATCAGCCTTAGAAACCACCAATTAGCAGAAGCTCAGATTAGAGGCCACATAAATGCTTCACAGAGATCAAGTACCAGATACATCTCAGCATCAACTGTTCAGAGGAGACGGTGAAACTCAGATCTTCATTATAGAACTGCTGCAAAGACGCCACTGCTGAGAATCATCAACAAGGTGATGAGACTTGCTTAGGCCAAGAAACGCAAGGAATGGACATTAGACCAGTGGAAATATGTACTTTGCTCTGATGAGTCAGAATTTGAGATTTTTGCTTCCAATCAGTATGTCTTTGTGAAATGCAGAAAAGATGAATGGATGGTTTCTACATGTGTAGTTCCCACCATAATGCATTAAGGAGGTGTAATGGTGCTTGGCTGGTGACACTGTTGGCACACTCAACCAGCATGGCTACCAGAAGTATTCTGCAGCAACAGTGCATCCCATCTGTTTTGCACTTAATAGGACCATCATTTGTGTTTCAACAGGACAATGACCCCAACCAAACAAACCTCCAGGCTATGCAAGGGCTATTTAACCAAGAAGGTGAGATATGGAGTGGTGTGTCAGATGACATGGCGTCTACAATCACCCAACCTAAACCCAACTGGGATGCTTTGGGACGAGTAGGACTGCAGAGTGAAAGAAAAGCAGCCAACTAGTGCTCAGCACCCCTGAGAACTCCGTAAAGACTTTTGGAAAACCATTCCAGGTGACGACCTCATGAAGCTGACTGAGTGAATGCCATGAGCGTACAAAGCTGTCCTCATAGCAAAAGGGGGGCTACTTTGAAGAATCTAAAATATTAAACATATCCCAGTTTGTTTAACACTTTTTAATTTACTATTTAATTCCATATGTGTTCCATCATAATGTTCATGTCTTAAATATGAATCTACAATGCAAAAAAAAAATCATGGAATGAAACAATGTGTCCAAACGTTTGACTGTTGTTGTACATTTAGCCACAGTATAGAGATTGTGGATGGTTGGAACCAGCTGTCATCAGGACCACTAATCCATATGAAGGTTGTATGTTCTGCACAACAGATAAGCTAAACAATAGAGACAAGAGGGCAGCTATGCATGGCTACAGTGGCTAATAATTTCATCACGACCTGTGATACCCCAATGCTCTTGTCCATCAACAAAAATGGATCAGGCCCTTTCTTAATTTTAACTTTTTAAAAACAGATGTCACAAAGAAAAAGTAGCACTGCGGGCCTGGCAGCAAAAGGGTTAACAAAATACAGCATTTTGCAACGCAAGACAACAATGAAAACATAAATAAAACAAAAATGGAAAGTTCTCCTTTAATCCACAAATATAGCTCAGAACCATACAAACAGTACAGACAAGTCCTTGCAGTGCTGCTTTCCACCCTCATGTGGCGGAGTTGGGTAGGTGGCCCTTATTCACTGTGTATACATACCTATGTATCAGGGGGGATGGGCGACCCACGCTGTCGCACTGTATGCAGTTAATGCCGCTAACACAGACTGTGGCTTTAAATACTTTCAGTCATTGAAGATAACATGGTGTGCATATATTGGCATATTATATATGTAGAATTCATATACATATGCACACACAAACACACTATATGCATTGGAGTGGTACGAATATGGCCTTTTTTTTTGTACAATACACTTTGTGAAAATATACATCTTAACAGAATTCAAGTAGAAATGTACAAAATCTGTAAACTCATACAGAATTCTTTGTTTAATTTATAATACACCTTTACAGTTCATAGATACAATAAAATATTTGCAGTTTAACGCTCTAGGATTTGATTTTTTTGGCTATTGGACAGTGGTTCATGGTCTGGAGGCCTCTTCATCATCATCACTGTAGGAGGATTTAAAGCAGACCTAGGAGGGGAAAAAGAGAGACGTTAAAGTCATAGTAGAGGCTCCACAAATTCTTGCATAAATTAGATTTGCCACTCTGTTAGTACTCTTCCCTTATAGCAAGCCAGCGATGATGTCATTGACACTGGGTACATGTGCAGCCAATCACCATCTCACTTCGGCTGGCAGCAGAAGTCACATGTGCCTGTATTGGGAGGACATCATTGCTAGAGCCAGAAGTGAAGAGTAGTAACATAGTAACATAGTTCGTAAGGCTGAATGAAGACAATGTCCATCTGGTCCAGCCTGTCTATCCTCCTGTTTTGTTGATCCAGAGGAAGGCAAAAAACCCCAAGAGCAGAAGCCAATTAGCCCTTTTGGGGAAAAAATTCCTTCCCGACTCCCTAATGGCAATCAGACTGTTCCCTGGATCAACCCCTAATAGTAGGCGAACCAAGCACTGGCAGAATGTGAGCAGCGTGTATTCAGGTGAGACCGGTCTTTATTGTTCTACCTGCACCCTCAGCGGTTTTCAATTTTTTTCTGTCTGCATAACCCCTTCAAAGGAATTCTGTCAGTAGATTGTATGGCCATAAGCTAATTGTGTTATAAGATGTGCCAGAGGGGGATGGGGATAGCATTATCTTTCATTTTTTTCATCAGATGCTCCAACACCGAAATATCCCACTTGCCGCACAGTACGTGTATGACAGCAAATTCATTGGATGGGTAAATCATCTCCGCTAGTGGTCTGGTCTCTTTTCATCTTCTTCATTCTATTCACAAGTCCCTCCAAGAAGCCATGCATTTCAAGACCTTCTACACCTGCACCACACTAGGGAATCCGGCACATGTGCAGCGACTTTCTGGTAGAGGCCAACATCAGAAATGACGTCCTGTGCAGGCGCTGGATTCTGTAGTTGCCGCAGGAGATGTCGGTTGAGATCTGGTGCATACGCGTGATGTAATTTATAACATGGATGGCCGCCACAGAGTAACTGCGCATGCACCGGACCAGTTAGTGCAGCGCAGGCGTCTGAGAGGGGCATGTTAATAGAACGACGGCGCAATAAAAACCTGGACCACTGCAGGAGGTGATCTGCCTATCCTACAAATAAGCTGTTTGTTGTATACCACGAGCAAGGCATAACAAGCAGGATATTTCCACATTGGAGCTGAAAGGTGCCGATATCATCATCCACCTCTGTCAATCCTAAAAGAGAGCAAAATCAACTGACAGACTTCCTTTAAAGAGACCCTCCGGTCCTGGACAAACAAAGGTGGCCACAGCACTTCTCTGACTACCTGAAGCATACTATGCATTAGTATTCATCATGCTACTTTGATTGGCCAGTGCTGCCCATGCGATCAGAATTGGCCAGCCAGTAGTGTCTTAGAGTACCGCTGCATACTAATACATAGTGTACATCAGGTAGTTAGAGAAGCGGTATGGGCATCTTTGTGGGTCCAGGACTGAAGGATCGTTTTAAAAAGGAATCTGTCGCCATGTTTTTGCAGCCCTCACTGAGTGCACCATACGGCAGTGCCTGTCAAACTGATTACAGCAATATGTCTGCGGTGTGGATCAGTGCAGTAGTTTTGGAGAACCTTGCATTTAATTAGTAGCAACCAGACACAGAACTAATCCTGCATCTTAAAGGGGTTGTCCCGCGCCGAAACGGGTTTTTTTTTTTTTGCATAGGCCCCCCGTTCAGCGCAGGACAAACCCAAGGAATGTGTTGAAATTTAAAAAAAAATTTTACTTACCTGAATCCCCTCTCTGCAACTTCTTCCTTGTTTTCCTCCAAGATGGCCGCCGGGATCTTCACCCACGATGCACCGCGGGTCTTCTCCCATGGTGCACAGTGGGCTCTGTGCGGTCCATTGCCGATTCCAGACACCTGATTGGCTGGAATCAGCACACGTGATGGGGCGGAGCTACGCGATGACTCGTAGAAGGGGGCGGAGCCAGAACCGACCAGAAGGGAGAAGACCCTTCTGCGCAAGCGCGTCTAATCGGGCGATTAGACGCTGAAATTAGACGGCACCATGGAGACGGGGACGCCAGCAATGGAGTGGGTAAGTGAATAACTTCTGTATGGCTCATATTTAATGCACGATGTATATTACAAAGTGCATTAATATGGCCATACAGAAGTGTTTACCCCCACTTGCTTTCGCGAGACAACCCCTTTAATGAGCCACACCCACCTCATCCTCCAGCCAATGATTGGCAGTTCTCTGTCTCTGCACAGTAATAGACAGACAACAGTCAATTATTGGCTGGAGTGCAGGATGGGTGTGATTAGCCTGCAGGTCATGAATATCCAGGACTACTTCCTGTAGTCCTCTACACTTATGCTGCTACTGAAAAAATCCAAGTTTCTCCAAAACTACTACACAGATTCATGCAGCAGACATGTCACTATAATCAGTGTGATCGTCACAACCTTATGGTGCTTTGAGAGAGGGTGTAAAAAGATGGAGACACAGTTTCTTTAAGCTTAATCTTTGTACTTTCTGTTATTTATCAGTTCCACAGTTTTCAAGATACAAAAGTATGTGGACCCTCTCCTAATGATACATGTTCAGGCGTTTCAGCCACATCTGTTGCAAAAAGGTGAAGAACGCAAGCACACAGCCATGTGATCTCCATAGTCAAACATTGGTGGCAGTATGGGTTGTAGTGAAGAGTTTGTGTGACTTTAGACGCGGCACTGTCATAGGATGCCACCTTTGCCACAAGCCAGTTTGTGAATCATTCTTATCTCTTATAGGACTTGCAGATGATCAGGGCAGATCTATTTGTGAAGTGGAAGTATCTGGAACGAACAGCCCAATTAGGAAGCAAGCAACATACCACGTAAACTCACAGAGCTGTGACCTTGCAGTCCTGAAGTGCGTGGTGCGCAAAATTACCTATGTTCTATTGCATCGCTCACAACAAAGTTCTAAACTGCTTCTGGAAGTGACATCAGCACAAGAACTGATGCATCTGGGGGCTCATGGAATGGGTTTCTGTGGTCCAGCAGCTGCATACAAACCGAAGATCACCATGCACAATGCCAAGCGTCGGCTGCAGCGGTGTAAAGCTAGAGCAGTGGAAAAATATTTTCTCGAGGGATTAATCACATTTCACTGACTGTCTGATGAATAAATCTGGATTTAGCACAGAATGCTACCTACCATAATGCATAGCACCTACTGCAGAATTTAGTGGCGGAAGGATAATGGTATGGGGCCGTTATACAGGATTTGGTTCAATATTTGTAATGACGGGTAATGTTAATACTTCAGCGTACAAAAAACATTTTGGATAATTTTTTGCTTTCAACTTTGTTGCCACAGTATGAGAACGACCCATTCCCGCATGGTTTTGAAAAGGAAAGTGCAACAAGCTCATGTACAGTAGGTGCGGTGGTAAGAGGTCTGCATGCTTTTGGACAGTGTGTCTACTTGCTGTCAATGAATGAAAACATTCTGGCTGAGACAGAAAACTTTTAATAAAACCTGCTGCTCACATAGATGTAGAGCTTGTTATAAGAGTCGGCTCGGATACACTAGAACAGGCTGTGCATCTGTTGCAGTTGCAGGTAAGCAGGATGATGGAGAATTCTACTATTTTTTCTAACATCAGTACTAAGAGCAAAGTTGCTTATAATGCGCCTCACCCCTCTTCTGAACAATCGATGGAAGAAGCTTCTCTTTGGTCTAATGTTCTGTTTGTTCACATCCAGGTCTGGCGACAAGCAGCCGTCTGTCTCATAAACATTGATGTCTTTAAAGCACTCCGTTTCAATCATCTGCAAAAGGAGGAAATTCAATTGCTAACTCAAGGTGCTGAATAACACCGCTAGGCCCCTGTGGTCAAAAGCCGCTGCCGTAGACATAAAACTAAATGTAAAGGCAACTTACCTCTTGTTGCCATGGAATAGACACGCTGCCCGTCACAAACTTAGAATAGAAATCATCATCTGTGGTGTCCAGGTTTACTCCCTTCACGGTGGAGAACTGTTCAATGTCCAGTACGTCCTTACAATACACCGCGCGTGGCTGCAGGAGAGAGAAAGTTGCGTGTGAACTATAGGGCATGTGTCCCAAAAGTCATGGCGAGGCTTCAAATGATTATGTTGTGGAATGAAAATACATGAAACCGGTGAATGAAAAAAAAAGAGCGCCTCCAAGTTTTGTTCCAAAAGTCAGGGGGGTGGGGGCTTCAAAAATATTAGATTTTATTATACGCAACAAGGAATAGATTATTAAATATAAATTACACTAAAGAACGACTCAAATAGTTTTTCCATGTTTATTGAAGCTCTATGTGGGCTCCCATTGGTGGCTCTGCAGACATCTAAGTGGTATTCCAGTTCCTGCCATACTCGACCAAGAACATCAGGAGTGACGGATTCCACAACTTCCCTGATTCACTGTTTCATGTGTTGAGTACAAACGCTGTAGGTAGTTGGCTTCATAGACCCCCGGATATAAACATCTAGAGATGTTAGGTCCAGAGACCATTCGACCATCGCTTCCATCGGCCCTACCAATCCATCACCATGGAAATATCACCATCAAGAAATTCCATAACAATCCTGGCATTGGGCAGAGGAGCACTATATTTCTGAAAGATCACATTCTCATCAAATTGGGGTAATGCAAACAATTCCAACATGTCGAGGCAACTGTGTCGTCTGACAGTGCCTTCCGCAAAGAAAAATGGATCAATGACGCCATCTCTGGCAAGAGCACGGCACAGGTTAATTTTAGGACTACCACAGTCATTGAGGATGTTAGTTTGCCCATATTCTTAGGCTGTGCTGATGAACATGTCCTGAAACATGAAAAGCGGCCTCATCACTGAATAATACGATGTAAGACTGTCGTCATTGTCAATTTCATTAAGAATAGTCAAACTAAATTGTATCTTTTGCCATTCTCCTCTGGGACAACTGCATGTAAAAACAGAGGTTTAGAACTAGTAAAATGTAGACTGGTTTTCGGGACTCTATGAACAGTTGTTTTTGGAAGGCCTAATTGTCAAGCACTATTTGGCCTTTCAAAAATTATGGATGACATTTCTTGGCAAGTCAGTAAATGACTCGTCGTTAATGGATCATCTTCCTGGATGCTTTCTGTCCGGCAGGCTTCCCATATTTTTCAACTGTCTATTGCAATGATTAATGTTACTTTCAAGTGGTGGTTCAATGTTAGAGATGAGCGAGTATACTCGCTAAGGCACATTACTCGAGCGAGTAGTGCCTTAGCCGAGTATCTCCCTGCTCGTCTCTAAAGATTCGGGGACCGGCGCAGGTGACAGGTGAGTTGTGGCGGGGAGCGAGGGAGAGAGGGAGAGAGAGATCTCCCCTCCGTTCCTCCCCGCTCTCCCCCGCCGCTCCCCGCCGGCCCCCGAATCTTTAGAGACGAGCGGGGAGATACTCGGCTAAGGCACTACTCGCTCCAGTAATGTGCCTTAGCGAGTATACTCGCTTGTCTCTATTCAATGTTAAAAACACGCAGCTGTAATCACATTACATACAAGTCGCTTCTGCAAATTTTGCTAGCCACAAAGCACTCTGCACTTTCCGTTGAATGTTGCCATCTTGTGTACTCCTATCACATGGACACACATGCTCACTAAGCTTGAGATGAAAAACTTGGAAACAATCTTTCATTTGACTCCCAGTTCATGTTTCTGTCGTGTTACATTCCAATAACATACATAATCATTTGACAAGCTGCAGGTACAGACAAGAGGCAGTAGGGTAAATCCTCTGAATATAGCCAGCGATGTAAATAGTGGATGCCGTCATTCCGGTAGCCATAAATATGTCCATGGAGGTGTATAAATGAAAGTATAATCTTTCTATAGTCTATACTAATATACAATTAACTCACATCAGGAGCAAACGGAGGCTCCAGCATATTGGCTTCTAGACGTTTGAAGTTGACGTTCTTGAATATCGGGTGCTGTTTGACGCCTGCAGCTCCATCCCCTTTGCAGCCAAGCCTCTGTTTGGGGTCTTTTGTGAGTAACTATATTGAGAAAGGCAAGAAGAAATACTAGATACATAAAAACAGGACTGACTTGTGAAAAGTTGTAAAAAGTAGAATTGATGGGTCAGAATGTTCCATTAGAGGATCAGGCAATTGGCTGTGGGACTTCTGACATGATAATGGGGAATGTCAACCATGAGGCCCAGCAGAAGACAATCCCCTCTGAATCAGTCTCTGAAGTCAATTATTTACTGTTGTAGTATGATGTTGGTTTGCAGTAACCCCCAGTCACATTACATTTGGAAAATCCATCCTGAAAATGTCACTTTAATTGTAGATTTTGAATTTACAACTCATGTAAAGATATGTGGCGCATAACTTAATGCCTTAAGTGCATTTTAACCCCTTAGTGACGTTACTAATTTTAGCCTTAAAGGGGTTGTCCCGCGCCGAAACGGGTTTTTTTTTTTTCAAACCCCCCCCGTTCGGCGCGAGACAACCCCGATGCAGGGACTTAAAAAAAAAACAGCACAGCGCTTACCTGAATCCCCGCGCTCCGGTGACTTCTATACTTACCAGTGAAGATGGCCGCCGGGATCTTCTTCCTCCGTGGACCGCAGCTCTTCTGTGCGGTCCATTGCCGATTCCAGCCTCCTGATTGGCTGGAATCGGCACGTGACGGGGCGGAGCTACACGGAGTCGGCATCCTGCACGAGAGGCTCCATTGAAGAAAGCAGAAGACCCGGACTGCGCAAGCGCGGCTAATTTGGCCATCGGAGGCCGAAAATTAGTCGGCACCATGGAGACGAGGACGCCAGCAACGGAGCAGGTAAGTATAAAACTTTTGATAACTTCTGTATGGCTCATAATTAATGCACAATGTACATTACAAAGTGCATTAATATGGCCATACAGAAGTGTATAGACCCACTTGCTGCCGCGGGACAACCCCTTTAAGAAACACTAAATCTTTCCTCTTTTCTCTTATTTTTCATCAATGTAGCCGTAGACCATCTAGTATTTTGCAGGACGAGTTCCTAGTTTTCATAGAAACCAATTTCAGGTACATACAACATTTGACCAAGTTTTATTAATATTTTTTGCTGAGTGGTAAGGGGAAAAAAAATCAACATATTTTTTGTTTGGGGGGGGGATATTTTTATGTTGTTCACCATGTGGTATAAATATTAGGTTACCTTTATTCTACAGATCAGTATGATTATGTCAATACCAAATTTATAGAGATTTTATTAGTTTTATTATTTTTGACCGATATAAACTTCTTTCTTTTTGTTTTAACAAGAAGACTTATCGCGCCACATTCCAAGACCAGAGCATTTTTATTTTTCTGTTGAACAGAGTTGTATGATGGCCTGCTTTGGGGGGACAACTTGTAATTTTTATTGGTACCTTTTGAGGTATATTCAACTTTTTAATTATTTTTTTATCATTATTGTGTTGGGGAAGCAAGATGAAGAGAATACAGCTATTTTGGGATTTTCTTACAGAATTTATGGATAAATAATGTAATACTTTATAGTACAGGATGCTACAGATGTGCCAATACCAATTTTGTGTAGTTTTCTTTTGCATTTCCAAAGAAATGTTCAATATTTTAAGCCTTGTGTAAGGGGAAAAAAGTTTTCTGGAAAAAAAAAAAAGACATTTAGATACCGCAGACAGCAATGACTGCTGCATCTGCAAGGTTAAACGGTGTAGAAGAGTGACTAGATGAGCAAATGTTTATCTTTTCACTCCTTTTCTGGGGAAAAAAATGGACAACCAGAAAGCAAATATTTGATGCGGGGGGTGATGAAAAAAAAATTCATGACACCCCTCTCCTAGGAACATATACAGGAGAACCACAGATCAGTTCTCTGCTGCCCCCCGATCTGCCCTCCCTTTCTGCTCTGACATTGACTGAAAAGTGACAACTGTAAATTCAGTATTACCGACCCCACTTCAAACGACTGTAGCTCCGCATCTGTACGAGCTACCGGCATTCTTTTAGTGTCTCTTTAATGCCAAAAGGCTTTTGAAGTAAAAGAAGCTCTTTTCATGTTAAACTGTAATTTCCTGGTCTTGCTGATTGAATAGTTTGTCTTAAACTGTACAGGGATTAAAAGAGTGGTGAAGATCCCATTTAGGACCGCCATCTACTAATCAGAGCAAACGCATTTCTTACTCTGGAGCCAATTGATTTCACTGGAAACTGTGTAATGCTTTATTTGACCTGTAGTGGTGCTGCAGGAAAACTGACCACTTGCTGCCGGATTCACGCACACATTATCACATAGATTATAACTAGAGATGAGCGAGCATACTCGATAAGGCAAACTACTCGATCGAGCAGTGCCTTATTCGAGTACCTGCCCGCTCGTCTCTAAAGATTCGGGTGCCGGCAGGGGGCGGGGAGCGGCGGGGGGGAACAGAGGGGAGATCTCTCTCTCTTTGCCTCCCCCCTGCTCCACCTGCAACTCACCCTACACCCGCGCCGGCAGCTGAATCTTTAGAGACAAGTGGGTAGGTACTCGAATAAGGCACTACTCGCTCGAGTAGTTTGCCTTATCGAGTATGCTCGCTCATCTCTAATTACAACTGATCACAGGCGGTTCTGGTATTAGGTTGGCACTGGGGATCACATAGACAACCTCTTTTATATTTACACTGATTCAGAATCATTTGATCCAGTGGGTCGAAGGCACCGCAGTCCAATATTGAACACTGTCATATCTTATTATGGAGGTCTAAGGTGGACATAAGATAGATTTAGAAAAAAAAAAAAAGTCAAACCATAGTCTCCGTTTCCTAAAGCCTTCCTTATTATGCAGAAACTGACACGATGAGATATAGTAACATCCATTAAAGTGCAGTTTCAGAAGAGTCTTATCTTGTATCCTGCCAGTGTGCTTAAATATGGATGAAGACCCATTACACGACTCGGCTTTATAGCAGCTCCCTGGATAAGCCATTAGTTATGAGGGCTGCAAATAAACCTGGCATTTCCATGGCACGGTGCAAAATGACTGGCAGCCATAGCTCAGAGAAAAAGAATGTTCCGAATCCTAAATGACAACTACTTCATCATCTGCATCTGAGAGGATCTTAAGAGGGCCATAGAAGGGAAAGTTTATCTTAAAGGGATGTACAGATATCTGCAACAAAGGGTATGATTTACTGTGTGGGAAATATTTCTTACTGCTGCCATTAAACTGATGTAACAAACTGTAAAGAGAATTGCCGTCGGGCAGCTTTGCTACACAAATGGCAAAGGGCTGAGTGGCGTGATATGTTGATGGAGTAGTGCGCTGCTAGTTTCCTTAATACTTATTACATCTGTAGCTCATGTGTGATGCGTTATGTGCTTTTTCCCCTTCCTACTGTTTGCACAAAAATTACCACTTCAATATCATAAGAATCTTACGGTATAGACCAGTGGTGCACAGAAAATGCCGTTCTATGCAGCCCCAATCACCTGGGCCCCTAAATATCTATGCATGGCTGCTCAACTTGTAGTTTCCATGTCAGGGTGAAGCAGGGCAACAGTAACGAACAAGTACTAAGGGTGCAGCGTGTAGCCACATCTGGGTCCTCTATATATTAGAAGAATAAAGTCCATTGACCCGCTCGGCAATTTAAAAATCAGTATATGAGTCAGGGGAATCGTAAATGCATGTATGCTCTCTCCATTGTAGTTTATAGGACTTATGAAATGCCAGGCCGTTCCCTCAACATCCATCATCTACAATGGAGAGAGCAACATGTATTGTCTCCTCCTCTCTAGAGTGCTGATTGGGTGGGAAGGTGACCCCCTTTCTCCCAATTGGTGGGAGTCCTGGAAGTGGAATTCACTTTGATTTATTATGGCATATACTTAGGATATACCGTAAATGTCTCAAATGGGAATACCCTTGTGGCCCTTGGAAGTGGTTCAGTATGGCAATGTGTCCCCCAGACTAGAAAACGTTAAGCACCCCTGGTATAGACATAGATTCCAATTGCAGCATTGCATGTCTAATGTTAATAACTATAACAAAAGTGTATCATACTCCAGAGCTGCGTTCACAATTCTTCTGGTTGTTGTTGGTAAATGTCTTATATACAGTCACCATATATTAAAATAACAAATACCCTACTACATTAGTGTCTGATGCAAAGGGTACATTTCCCAGAAAGTATACATTGAACCCTCAAGGAATGCTGGAAGATTTCAGCTCTGAAGCTTACAGAACCATAATAGCAGCGCTGTGGTATAATATAGGCTGTAACCAGGGCTGTATTCTGTCCTAGTCATTGGAAGTCCAGTACCTAGGGTGGCACTTTTTGGAGGCAGTGTGGATTAAAAACTATGTATTACACTGCCAACAACTACTTGAAGCCATCAAGGGGTGAAAGCTCGGTAACCCAGGTAATGCAGGTGCAAGAGAGCCATTTTCTTCCGGTCATGCCATTTATTGTTTAGGCTGGTGGCCTCTTCCAACCACCATCCTGCTCAGTACCCTGTGTTGACACAGTCTGGCCGACACAATGTGATGGCATCATTATGCCAGCGTGAGACTGCACTGGTTGATGCAAAGATGGTGGCACTAGATTCCTTGTGGGAGTGAGGATTGATAAGTTATTTGAACAAGCCACTATATAGAGAGCAACACATAGATGGCGCCAATTTTATTTGAGGTATTTTAGTAGTCACCAACTATATGGCTCTGCTTTATATTGTGCACTACACATGGCACAAGTATACATGGTGCTCTCAGGCAAGCATTAGCTATAAGGTGCAATTTTCTATGGGTTCTAGAGATCGTTAGTGGTCTCGGTCGTCAAACCCCTACCAATCTAACCTATAGTCACCTATAGATAAATGTTTTTGGAGAAAACCTTCATTTAATAATCTGATACAATATAATATGCACTGTATTCCCCAACAAGGCACATAATTCACTGCTGAACATCAGGACTTGCCTAGTTTCAGTGTAATAAAACAATAGGAACTTAATCTTAGTTCTTAGTGTACCCACCATCCTGCAGATAGATTTGGCGTCCTCTGAAAACTTCTCGGAATACTCCTCTTCATCCTCCTTCACCCGTCTGTCCACTTCATCCCGCTTTACCTTCTCCTTCCTTTTCCTAAAGGGCGATTGGCCTTGGATCATTTCATAAATAAGGCATCCGAGCCCCCACCAGTCAGGGCTGAATGTGTAGCTTTCATTGTTGATGACTTCTGGTGCTGAATAAGAAACATACAAATCGGATTAATCTTTCTTTCCAGCCCAAACACAGCATTTTTAATTTCTAAATTCATGTTCGCGCCAAAAATGAAAAAAACATTATTAATTTTTGTAGAGCTTTTTTTACGAAAATGAAAAATGTAATATAATAACTGGAAACCATAGCTCTGTACTGGATCTGTCATGTGGCAGAAATTAGCAGAAGCGGTAGACCACGGTGTTGTAATATGTCATGATGTGATGTCACGTCTTCATATGACAGAAACTATAACATCATGAGGACTTGACATCACACCATTACATATTACAACACTACATTATATAAGGACAAAATTATAATGTCCTCATATGATGTCATGGTTTTTGGTTAGGTTGTGATGTCATGTCCCCTAGTTAGGTCATATAAAAAAAACAAAGTCAGTTCACCCGGCAGTATTGCAGATCCTAAAATCAGGTTTTGTGCATTGAATAGCAAGGTTGATTCAACAAGAATGTAAAAGCAGATATCCAACAAAAGGAATGTGTTACCACTGTTAAAATTGGTATTCGTCAATGTTAAAATCATGTCGTCGTCACACGCGGAAGAATAAAGTTCTCCTACACGTTTCAGACTGTTCTTAATCATATACATGTGATCATCACAGTTTGAAACGTGTAGCTAGGCTTTCTTTCTCCGCATAGGACATTATTAATTTGACATGGATTAATAAATGTCAGTGTTAGCAGTACAGGAACTTTTCTGTTGCCGAATATCTACACTTCTAATTAGGTCATAGTTACGTCTTCATTTGTTATGTTCCTCCACCTCTAATAACTCAGATTTCCCTACTAGGGTCTATGAAAATGGGTATTCTAAACTAATGAAAAGCCTAGGAAAAAATGTTAACACATACCCATATAACCCACTGTGCCAACTCTGCCACGAATGGACTCCCCTTCAGGTATCTGCACCGCTAACCCGAGATCTGAAATCCTGATGTGTCCTGTGAAAAGAGTAGCAGCATTATCATACTATATCTTTTACCTACCAAGCCACATTTTACACTTTTATGGCAAGTAACACCCTTGGAACATCTAGTAAATAAATGGAGTTAGTGTTAGTACTCAGTATCCATTTTTTTACAACCCCTTTAAAGGGATTCTGACATCAGATTCACAGTGCCCAAACCATGGGCAGCATGAACTTCAGACAGAGATACCTATTGCCCCCAAGAGCATCTTATTCTTTAACACTGCAGTGTTTCAGAATAAAGACACTTTGAAATTTGACTTGGAGCTGAGCTCTGAGCCACGGGGGCGGGCCTTGCTGGTCTGTACCCGCCCACTGACGAATCTCTCCATGCCCCCCCTCCAACGGTTCCAGATTGCAGATTTCCACTGATCAACATATCTCAAAGGGTAATATCAGCCCTGAGGTGCACTCACCGCGATCATCCAGCAGGATATTTTCTGGCTTTAAATCCCTAAAAAAAAAAAAAAAGTAGGAAAAAAGGAATAAAAGGCTGTACAAACCAAAAGGAGCAAAAACATAGGAGACTGAACAAACTTCTGTAAAAATACACACTGTAGAGTAGATGTAACCCCTTAACACTCCATAATGAAGAGTTACATCATGGAGGTTTGGGGTTTTATAGAGCAGGATCGGGGGTTGATCCTACTCCATACAATGCAGGTGTTGGCTGTCATAGACAGCCGACACCTGCTAAAATTAGCTGTGATCAGTGCTCACAACGATTGTGGCTGATGACCAAGGCATTTGAACGGTTCATTCTGACAGCGGCATTTAAATACCCTGTTCGGAGTTTGGGGGTCCCGAAAGGCCCCTGTGATGATATCCACTGCATACGACTCCCACTGATCCCGAGAACGGTGGGTCCCATTTGCCTCACTTCCTGTCACTGCTCCGATTCACTTAAATGGGGCTGACAGTACTAGCCAACCTATAGCACCCAGCTATTTCCATTAGCAGTGACTGGAAGTAATGCAGATGGAACACCCAGTCTCCAGAATACCCCTTTACAGTGATTGTCTTGGAGTAGAAAACATTGGCTGCATTACTTCAAAAGCAGCACCACAAGCCCATTCACTTCAATGGAGCAGAGTTGCAATTAAAGTCAAAATTTTATAAGGAGGAGAAAAGTTTGGGCCTTGAAAATCACAAGAGACATAGGATAAAGCAGAATGTGCAGATCACATTTCAGGTTACGTATAGAAGAGTACCCATACAGATGTAGCAGTGGTGAATTTGACATTTAGCTTTTTTGGGGATGGGTTATTTGTCCACATTGATAGCACAATAGTGTTTACCATGGATGTAGCTATTGAGGTCACAAAGGGGGGTGTGACTACGAACAGGCCCGGAGGTGAAGGGGGCCTGTCAGGGTCCAGGACGAGTGTTATTGTCAACTAGATCCGCTGTTGGATACTCAGGTGGTGGAGAGAGCTCAACTGTGCAAGGATGTCACTGCATCGTGCTACCTGGGCTGGACTACAGACATCAGAAAAATTACCTCCTCATCATGGGAATGCAGTAGATAAGTTTCAGGGTTGTTTTTTTAAGTTAGACTGGGCACAAAGAGGCAACAGTGGGAACGCCATTACAGGATGAGGGCACCGTGTGGGTATTTCTCAGTGTATAGGGACAAATTAGGAATGCTTTGACAGTAGTGGGTACTATTAAAGTATAAAGGCACAGTGTAGGCACTATTACAGTATAGGGCATTCTTACTGTATGGGAAAACATTGGCAGTACAGATTCCATATGGTGGCACTATTATTGTATGTAGGCACAAAAAAGGCACGGATACTACAGTACATGGAGCGCTATTACAATATGGTGCACAAAAGAGTGGTACTATTACTGCATGAAGTACCAGTAGCATCTGGAACGCTATGGATGGAGGATTTGAGTAGAGATGTGGACCGGTGGGGATGTGCTGGAAAAACAAGGAGTTTATGCTTTAAATACTGTAGTTGAAACTTGGCTGAAAGAAATAGATATTAAGGTCTGGACCAGATGGAGAAGAAAAGTGAAAGCGAACAAATCCAAAGAGGACAACATCTGTGATCATTGGCTGTAACTCTACCCTGATTGATTACTTATAAGGTCTGCAGACTCTATATAAGAGGTGTATTCAAAAAGTATCCAAACTTTATTCATAAAAAATATTTGTATTCAGATACAACAACCTTACACTAATCTCCTTCAAAGTAATCCCCTTGGGCAGCCACACACTTCTCTCAACGATTCTGCCACTGTTGCAGGCGGTGCTGAAATGCCTCTTCTGAGATGGCGTGAAGCTGGTCCGTGGCATTCTGCATGACTTCTCTGGACTGAAATCTGGTTCCTTTCAGAGTATTTTCAGCTTGACGAAAAGCCAGAAGTCACATGGAGCCATGTCGGAAGAGTAAGGAGCCTGACTCTCCACTGATGTGTGCCCATCTTTGAAGAGGTTGTACCACTCCTTTATCTGTGTGGTGCCCATCACTTCGACCCCAAAGGCCTTTTGAATCTTGCGGATCGTTTTTCACTTGGGAATCGACAAGCTTTACACAAAATTGAATGCAGTAGCGTTTTTCAAGTGTTTCTGTCCTTTTGTCAAAAAAGAAAATCAGACGGCACTTACACTTCCTCACTCATCATCTGTCAGCCAGCTTCTGCAGGCAGGAAAAAAAATCCAAGCATACGCATTAGGGTTGCCTAAATACGTGCACCAAACCACACCGCCCTAGCTTCATTTGTTTACACACAAAAAAATTAAGGATGGATACTTTTTGAACACCTCGTATATAAATCTGCATTGGATAAACCTGGAATTATCTTCTTTACATAGTAGAACGATGTCATTGATGACCCATTGTCTCACCTGTAAACTATCTTCTCTCTCTGCAGATCCTCCAGGCCACAGCATAGCTCGGCAGCATAAAACACGGCTCTCTGCTCATCAAAGCCTGGGTTTCCCATATTGTATATGTGAAACTTCAGGTCCCCGCCATTCATAATGGTTAATACTAAGCAAAGGGCGTCCTTTGTTTCATAAGTGTAGGCTAAACTAACCTGAAAAACACAAATACTAATGATTAGTGGCCAAACATTGGATACAAACGTTACACAAAAAATGACAGAACATTATCATTCACAGTTGACTGCAAGACTTTGGACAGGACTTGTCACATTACTATATACAGTATAACAGATGACATGCTGTATAGAATATATACATTATAAGAATTATTACTTTGTATAGTGAGGTAGAGCTGTCTACTAGGACTACAACATTGAGCATTTAGTACTCTCAGGATAGGTCATTAACAGTTGCTCATGGGGATCTGTCGGTCGGAATCCCTGCCAATCAGCTGATCTCCGGACCAGCTGCCCACTGTGGGACTCAATTTGCGACCTTAAGATCATGGATTCGTTTAAATATCTAGGCATCAAGATCTCTAATATCTCCAAAAGGTCCCTGGACCTGAATGTTCATCCCCTAATGGACCTGTTTAAAATCAAATTTAAATTATGGAGCTCTCTGCCACTCTCAGTAGCGGGTCAAATAAATTTAAGATCCCCGACATGGATCCTAAATCGCTTTTCCAAAGCATTAAACTCTTTGATGTCTACAATTATATGGGGAAATTCACGCCCCAAACTGCGCCTCTCTACACTCCAAAGGCCAAAGAAAGATGCGGAGGCCTCCCTTCCAGACCTATTCTTATACTATATTGCTGACCAGCTGATCCATCTGAGAAGCTGGGTGGGGGATTGCCCATTTCCAACTCAGAGTCACATCTGGCGCACTACTTAAAGGTCCCCAGGCTGTGGCCCGTATTGGAGTCACCCTCGGTGCTCTCGGGTAAGACGCTCCCAATACACAAATTGGCTTTACAAATCTGAAGACGGGCAAAAACCACTGGCCAATTGACAGACATTATAGCAGATACACCTCTGTGGCGCAATCCCGGACTTCCAGAGATTCTCAAGTTACAAGACAACCATGGATGGGAGGGTCAGGGCATACAGACTTTAGGAGATCTATATACTCATAATACTTTACTCTCATTTGAACAGCTGCAGACTGAGCATGAATTACCTCGATCACACTTTTACAAATTCCTCCAAGTCTGGCATGCACTGCAAACACAATTTTCAACCCCTGGTTGCTACATATCCCATTATCCCTTAAAAGGCATTTTGCACTCCCAAGGCCCTCGTGGCCTTATATCCACATTGTATTCCCACCTTTTCTCACTCAAAATATCACAGACAACACCTCCTGCCCTGTTAAAATGGGGATCACTCATTCTGACATTAACAGATGATACTCATCAGGGTTTGTTGGAATCTCCTCTATTTATTTCACCAGTGGCAAACAACAAAATGGTCCAGTTATACGAGTATATAATACACCAATGTTATCGAACTCCAGTGAGGCTACATGAAACGGGTAGGACCCCATCAACAAATTGCATAAGATGTACATGTGTCCGCTCGGACTTCTGGCACATGATATGGGAATGCCGTGTCATCCAGAGCTTCTACATGGGTCCTCTCGGAGATCCTTGGAGTCCCAGTTCATACATGACCTGAAATTTGCCTATTTGGGATACTAGACGAAGATCTGTCACTTTCTATGTGGAAAAAGACAGTTAACTCTGTCATACCATATAATTATATAGTCTATAAAGGGTGAAAGTACCCTAATAAATTTGAAAAGATTGGGATCTATAGTGTAACTCCCCCCTTAAAATGTACCCCCCACTACACCCCAGATGCTGACTTCATCTATACTGGGACTCCAGCGGAATCCACGCTCAAGCACCAGATCTTGAGATGCAATTTGTGACATCCAGAATGTTTAGCCCTGATACGGTTCATCTTTCTCCACCTTCTGGTTTCTGAGGTTCAAGACCTTTCCACCAAGTGTTAAGAGCAATAAAACAGTCATGTTCTGTGAATTGTAATTTTCTGACAATTTTGTATGTCAAAACTTCAATCAAACGAGAGAAAAAAAAATCGTACTACTCCTGATGTACCCATGAAAAGTAATCTGAAACTACAGGTACGCTTTAAGGGCACTTCCTCAATGCCCAAATGGCCAGTGCACAGGTGAAATAGTACGTTCAAAAGATATGCAGCTTGTTCAAAGCTCAGACAGATTTATAACTCCAACACAAGGTCTTTGTTGCGGTGACGACAAGATGCTTGTTAGGAGCTAATTGAATAAAAATTCCATTGCGTTTTCTCATTTAGCCTATGAAAGCTCCATTCTTGGAGTTCTGAAGGACTCAGCATTAACCCATCATCTGGTTCCGGTCATTTTGGCTGGGAGACCCCAACTGCGCCAACATATTTATGTGCGAAATTCCAGCAGCGTTATTTCAAAAGCTCAGATCAGAGATCCGGTTGCCCGGGTGAGATCACAGGACAAAGAAACTTCTGTTCTGCCCGTAGGGCAGCACTACATTTACAAAGTCAACTTGTCTCATTCATAGAAAGACCAGCCACGTAATGGTCACTTGAGGTGGGGGGGTCACAAGTTTGAACCCTCGTGACTGTATTTTCCTTTTGTTGCCTAAACATGAAAGTTGCTGAGTAGAGATGAGCGAGTAAACTCGCTAAAGGCAATTGCTCGAGCGAGCATTGCCTTTAGCGAGTATCTCCCCCGCTCGAGACTGCAGGTTCGTGTGCCGGCGCGGGGGAGCGGTGAGTAGCGGCTGTCAGCAGGAGGGAGCGGGTGGGGGGGAGAGAGGGAGAGAGAGATCTCCCCTCCGTTCCGCCCTGCTCTCCCCCGCAGCTCCGTGCCCGCTGCTGGCACACGAACCTGCAGTCTCGAGCGGGGAGATACTCGCTAAAGGCAATGCTCGCTCGAGTAATTGCCTTTAGCGAGTATACTCGCTCATCTATATTGCTGAGCAATGATAAGGATCAGAGGGAATATTAAACCCTCTCTATACTGACCGTAGGCTTTTTTGGGGGAAATGAATCAAAGAGGACAAGTCTTTTTGGGGAAAAAAAAAATCTGCACCAAACAGACTATGATGTGGATTCCCTTTCAAATAAATAGGCCAATTACTATATAAGGCACGAATTTGCAGTGTATTTGATACAGATTCCAGGTCAAATCCAGGGTTTAAGTGTCACATACTGTACATTCTGGGATTCTGCTTATTAAAGGGAACTGCAGAGATGCCAATTGTGGTTGGGCATAGGAAAAGAAGAGGATGCAGAAGAGACACTCTGCCAGAGGTTTTTTTTTTGTATCCAGGAAGCTCAGGATGAATAGGGCCATCTCATTCAAATAATATAGTGCTAGAAAGCACTGAAATAAGTGATGTGAAAGCTTTTTTCACATAAAATCATATGATCATCACTCAGCAATGTGTTGTCTGTTGATGTAATCAGGGTATTTTACTTGTAAGTGCTTTCTACAAATTCACCACTAGAGGTCACTGTCCTCGCACACTAATCAGTTTCTGCCACAAACAGGTGCCCTTAAAAAAAAAAAAAAAAAAAGAAAACGGCAGAAAAAAACATATAAATAAATCTTGTATTTTTTCATGTAACTATTCATTCAACTTTTTATTGAATGCAAAAGGTTTAAAAATGCATAAATTAATGTTTTTACACCAAAACTGATCCACGGGGAAATTGAAGCTCCAATTGTGAAAGGGCTGACGTTTGTAATCAAGTGTCCATTTAGTGTACCTTTACTCTTTTGCCCACTTCTCATCATTGCCCTTCCTTCTCCATTGCTCAGCTCCCTGGCCTCACACCAGCAGCTATGCCCGCTCCAACAGAAGCAATTACTTAGCTTTCCTTCCATAAAGTCTTGAGCCAGCCCTAAGATATTGCAGAGCTTGAGCAAGATAATAAGACATGACAAAGGGATGATCTGATACATGGTGCGAACAGCATGCGGATGCAAGCATTCAAGCCTTGTGGATCACAGTATAGTAGGAAGGCAAATGTATAGATGTAACCTAGTCTGGTGCCAAAGAAATGACAAAAATGTACTTGATCAAGTAGGTCATGCCAGTTAGCCATAGGCCCAGGTCTGCAGTACATCTATTAATGATTGTGCTGGGATTAAAAAGGACTTAAAATGATGCAAGTAATCTCCATGGTCAGGAAGCTTGCGACCGCCTCTATGACATGTCGCAGGAGGTTTTAAAGTGGACTTCCCCTTTAAGCGAACTCTATAGTAGCGAACTCACTGTGTTTAGATCACTGCCTTAAGTGGCCAGCAGAAATTAGAATAAAAGCAAACATTACAGCACATAATGGCCGACATCATCTATTACCATCAATTATTGATGGAAAGCTTTTTAATTTTCCAATAGGATTTCATCATCACCAAAGGAAGTCTGATCAATATTTAACTGAGTCTGGACACATCAACAGCACTCAGCCTATCGATTGTTTCCTGGGAGGTGGAATGCTGTACACAGGCTGCGTCCAGAGCGCTTACACTGGGGGGTGATGGGAGCAGGCGCATGAAAGCACAGACATGTGAAGGACATTGAACTTCCTGCAGTGTGGGTCATTGATCTGCTGACCCTTCTCTCTAGTCCCTGGACAATGGTAAAATAAACCATCGATTGAGGTGGTAGAAGTTTTACTGGTAGAACAGCAGTAAATTAGGCAACGGTCAGCCCAATGTCATCCGTATGTAGTGGAGGCCTACATTCTAGTAGGGTGAACTTATCATGCAAGGTAGGAAACGCGTTGAAAACTTTCCATTGGAACTTTGCAAATGCATTAAAAAGTTCTGCAAGTTTTAGAAATATTCTGTTCCTTTTCAAGATCTCGGCTTGTGGTCAGAAATGTTGTTGTTAGCATGCAAAAGATGTTTGTCAAAGCTGAAAGTTTGCTTCTATACACTACCCTACCAAGGTAATTGAGCAAGAATCAAAAGTAGTATTTATTTCCATATGTTACCACTTAGTGGGGCTACTTTGGCCCTAAGGACATTGGATACTCTCTGTAGCATACTTTCTACTAATGTCTGAGACACTTCAGCTGGCATTTCCCTCCATTCATCCTCTAATTGTCTGGAGAGCTCTCTCAAAGAAGATGCATCGTCCCATCTACAATTGTGCAATGCACATCGTCACTAGACAGTTGAGCAATGGAAGAACCGTTCTAAACAATAATGTGCTGCTGATAATGTCCCAATGCTCTGGGAATGGTCAGCTATGCCAGAAGGTCAGGTCAGGAAATATGAACATATGAACGTCCATCTTCTCTGAAAGAACTTGCTAGACGTTTGCAGGATGAATGGAAGGAAATACCAGCTGAAGTGTATCAGACATTGGAAGGAAGCATGCCACAGAGAGTACCTGATGTCGTTAGGGCCAAAGGAGGCTACTACTTTTGACTCTTGCTCAGGTGTCCAAGTACTTTTGGTAGGATAGTGTATTTCCAATCTAGAATGGGATTTCATCATCAGAAAGGAGAGATGATGGGAAGTTTGAACAGTGCTCACCTGGTTTACCATTAATTTTAAAGAAGTTTTTTTAAAGGGGTTTTCCCAGGACTAAAATATTGATGACCTATCCTTAGACTGAAGAAATGGTCACTCGTGACGCCACAGTTCCTTCACACCATTGGTTGTCTGGCGGGGAGTCCACGACGAAAGTTGAACTACCTCAATCACTGGGAACGGGTAGTGACAGGAACTTTACTTTTTTAAAGATAACTTTCACACACCAGTGCAGGAATAACAGTTGAGCAAGGTCAGGGAGGAGAACACAGGATGAGACCGGGCCTAAAGTCCTAGTTATCTGTAGGACTCTGCTCCTGGACACACACACACACTCCAGGACACAAGATGAAACCGGGCCTACTGGCTGGGTTATCTGTAAGGCTCCGCTCCTGGACATACACACCGGAGATGGAAAGAACACTCCGCTGACACTCACTTGTAGACAGAACACTGCATGGCGGGCTCCTTACTTCCACTCACTCAAGGTAGGGGTCCTGGGATGGGGACATCAGGATACCTCTCCTCAGCTTCCATTCTTCACCACATGAGGGTTTAAGGTACCCCCATGTGGTTGGCACTCTCTCTCTCTCAAGGAATCCAGAAGGACAGACAGTCAGAACACAAGCCCTTTGCAGACCTCTTGCAAACACATATATAGAGCAACATCACGTGACAAGGCAGTTTGTTACATTTTCCAATCATATCCCAGCCATTCACAGACATTAACCTCTTCAATCCTGCAGCTGTGCAATACACAACTAGAGACAAGACAATTTGCACAGTGCATCCACACTGAAGACATGACATGTATGACAATTATGGAGGGGGCAGATATATAGACTTCAGGCCACTAAATCCCCTCCATTGGTAGCATAGCTTATGTGCAGCTCAGTCCCAATCAAGATTCGAACCACCCCTAATCTGATACGGCTAAGACCTATCCTGCGCATAGGTCAACAATAATGTAATCCCAAAACACTTCTTTAGGGCGAGTTCACATGTGGCAAATGTGCTACTAACTTTGTGCAGCTGAAAAAAATCTGCAGCAAATCCGCACCATTGAGTTGTGAATTTTGATGCAGATTTTGGTGCAGATGTTCAGCAAATTTGACCTTTCAGTTAAATTCAAATTGAAAAGGTAAAATCTACTACAATCTGTCTAAAATGGTACAGATTGGGAGGATTTTGGGGCAGGTTGCTGCCGATTTTTTCCACTACAGAACATCTGGAGCAAATTCACTACATGTGAACATATCCTTATATTTCATGAGGTCCCCATAGACTGAACGTTGTGTACAAAGGATAGTCACACTTTATTGGAAAATAAAAGCCCTCCACTTCGCTCTACAAAGAGGTTTTGAGGCAGCTGCAACACGTGTTAGCTGCTACAGAACGTCTTTATATTCACTTTACCATTGATACTCGGTTTTTGTACCATTCCACAATTGCATACATTGAAGAAATCTTCTATTTCCCCGTTCACCCAGATTGTCCTGGTGTGAAATATAAAACTGCATCATAATGCTGATTTATACACTATGCAGGGTCTGTGGAAAGCTGGGTGACACCTGGGTGATAGGCATTGTAATGGTAATAGTATTTCCACTCAGAATGCTTTAAAAAGAGAACTAAGTAATGGCAATATATATGGCAGAATATATATGTGCTATATAAGTAAGTAAAACCTATCTAAGTGACAGTAAGGACAGACACAAATACAAGGCGAAACAGGATTTTTACTGAGAAGCCGATACTTACTATAAATTGACTAATTACTTTTTCTAAAATCAGCTTTTCGTTTAATGCCATGGACTCTCCTTTCCTCTTCTTTATCCGTTTCTTCTCCAGCTTTTTACAGGCGTACATCTTCCCAGTGGCTCGAACTTGGCAGGCGCACACCTAGCAAAAAAAGAATACCCGTCATAATGGGTCAAAGAATAAAACCGTACATGATACAACGGTACCAAGGAGCTTCACGAACTCACCTCGCCAAACCCGCCTTTCCCCAGCACCCGGTAATGCCGGAATGTGTTCTTTGTGACCGGCTGCCTGAAATACAACAAGGTGACAACTAAAGGAGAAGACCATTTTTTGGAAAGACAACATTGTAATGCAAAATAGTTGTTGCAGAATACACCCAACATGGCCATGAGGTGGTAAAAGTGTTGCATTTATAATCAGGTCCGAGATAGATCACTAATACAGATAGTATAATACTTCCATAGTACCACCGTATAAAGGTAAAGTACAGTGCTCAAATAATACCGCTCATATAACAGTGCTATACAGTGTCCTCTTAACCCTTTCCAATCCACTGTCTGACCTCTGAAGACATTATGATTTAAGGCTGTACTGCTCCGATGTTGGAAGACATCCATCGGGTTCTCTTACTGTATATTGCCAGCCTCTCTGCGGTCGGAACCTATCAAACGCGTCACCTCATGCAGTACTGGCTTTAGCCAGCAGATAGCGCTGTTGTATAACGGCAGAAAAAGAGTAAGCCCCCTAGGAAAACCAGGATACAAATTGGACTGGGAAGGGTTAATATTATCATACAATGTCCACAACACACATGCAAAGTGCAAGTAACCCCTTCAAGCCCCAGGACTTCTATGTATGTCCTAAGTGTATAGGGTTAATATGGCGCAGGCTTGGAAGCAGAACCAGCTCCATACACAGTTAGTGTTAGCTGTCAAAGACCAGACCATAACTGCTGAGGAGTTCACCACGCCAGTCATGGTTGTTAGCTCTTTAAATGCCATTGGCAATTCTGACAGCGGTACATTAATGGCCCGATCACTGGTCTTGAAAAGCTACCTTATGATGAGTATGCAGGGTATTGTAGCCGGAGGCCTTATAAAGGCTCCAAGGGCTGCCATGTATTTCTGCCTTTTAAAACGTGCCTGTGGCACTTCTTAATATAATGCCAGCAGAAATACCACATACTGCAATACTGAAGTAATGCAGTTTATTGTATAAGTGATCAAACTACCACAAGTTCAAGACCCTTAGGGGACTAAAAGGAAAAGTAAAAATAAGGGGGGGGGGAAAGGTTGTTGTAAAAAAATAAAGAATAGGGGCTTTTACGCACTAGCGGTTTTTTTATCGCTGCATTTTCTTCAATGGGACTTTCTAATGTTAAAATCGCATCACACAAAAATCGCAAAAGCACAAACTTGCAATTTTTGTGCGATGCAATTTTAACATCAGAAAGTCCCAATGAAAAAAACACAGCGATATTGCAGCGTTAAAAAAGACGCGAATGGGTAAAAGCCCTAATAAAAGTATATATTTATAATATAAAAAATATATATCTGGTATTGCTGCATTTGTAAAATTCCGAATTCACTGATCTGATCCCTTGAAGAGTAGTAAAAATAAGAATAAAAATTCCCAGGCCAGATTGACTATAAAACAAAATTGAAAAACCACTACCAAAGTCACCCGTAACTGTACCACCCAAAATATATAGAAAAGTCTGATCTATCAAAGTAATGAATTATATATCCTGCATATCGAATGTTGTCAGAAATCAAATACAAAATGACAGAATTGTGTTTTTGGTCACCAAATCTCCAAGAATTTTTTTTTTATACAAAGCAATCAAAAAAGCTGTATGTACTTCAAAATGGTGCCAATAGTAACCACTGGACGTCCCACAAAAAATGAGCCCTTAAATAGTTGTATTGACAGAAAAATAAAAAAGGTTATGGCGATCAGAATATGGCGACAGAAAATCTATTTATTTTTAAAGATATTTTATTTTTTAAAAGTAGTACAGAAAAAAACCACCGTAAATAGATTTGGTATATTTGTAATCGTACTGACCAACAGAAAAAAAGTTGTCATTTTTGTTGCTAGGTGTACGATACAAAAGCGAGACCTCCCCAAAGATGGCACATTTGCATGGTTTTTTTTAGACTTCAATCTGCTTTGAAAATGTTAAACGTTTTTCAGTACATTATATGTTACATTAAATAGTACCACTACAAAATACATCTCATTCCACAGAAAACAAGCCCTCAGACAGCTATGGGGAGGAGAAAACAAGAATGAAAAAACAAAAAAATGGCCGTGTCTGGACATATTTAGCGCACCACTGCTGAAGCTAAGAAAGAACTTTGATGCTCCTTTGCGCTCTTCCCTTAGGGCTATCTCTGCACCTGCAGTTCCAAAAATGCCCCCTACTGGAGACCCCCCAAAATCACATTGGCCATTGAATGGTGCCTGTTCATTGTGAGGCACTCTGAGAGGCGTCGTATAGAAATTGAACAATTGCCAGGCTTCAGCTGATCACTGGAGGATCAGGAGCGGGGTCCTCAGAAATCAATTTATCACTGAGAGATCCAGGTCTAACCTCTGAGACCACCAAGAATAAAAAACTGTTACTGCACCATTCTCTTCTGAAGGACAAGATGAGCTTGAGCCGTCCCTTTGGATTGACCCAAATTAGAGCATTGAAAATAGCCAGAGGTGGTCTTTACTTTTATAACCTGATTGATGGCTTACAAAAGAAAAAAAAAATAGACAGGTTGTTGTTGGCCAACCCCTTTAATCCAGAATCTGTTGTAAAGCCAGGGCTATGCTTACATATGCACAGACGCTGCACAGAATGCAATGCAACATTGATCTGGAAAATGCTGAAGAAATAACGGACCCCGCCGTAGTGAATGGAGTCCATTGGGAGAAGTTCAGGTCTGGCACTTCCGTTTTTGCAGATGTTCAGCACTTAGGATGGAGGTGAGCAATGGAACCCCCCCCAAGTGCTGGGGTGAATCCAATGTAATAACTAACCAAAACAGATGGATAGGCAGGGTAGCACAAAGCTGCCCAATGGTCTGGCATTCATCCGAATAATTTGGACATGCAGTTTAGGACACGTATACACGGTGGTCATGCATGTTTTTGCTTAGTAAAACATTTAGATTAAAGGGAAAAAAATTAAAAGAATGTATAAAAATATATGAATAGGACACAACAATTTGACTAAACTATAATGTGTGAATTTTAGTTGAGTGGAACAATGCTGAAGTTACTCCCTTTCCATATAATGGACCCCCCCCCATTGATTTTAACCTGGGCGCCTTTCTATCTGAACGCCAATTCGGTAGCAGGCTCGTAACCCCACCAAGGCTTCAGCTGAAAATAGCATCTAAGCACCTCCGTAAGTATTTGTGCAGCTTTCAGAGAAACACTATAAAACAATATCTAATCGATAACGTAGCTACTTTGTTCCAAGGTCCAGTGCGCTTTACCTGGATACATAACAGCGTGTTTGCAGCCACTCAGCAAACACGTCACCTTCTCACACCGTAAAAACCCATAGAACGGTGTATCCGAGTGGAACAATTACAAGTTATGGCCAAGCTCTTATCTAAACTCGCTGCTTGCATTTATTTTATGGCAGTCGTGAGGCATTTTAAGACTACAATGTAGAAGGTACTGATGCGAAGTCTGTGAATAACAGGCCGGACACAGCGAACCTTAATTACCGTATAGCAGGAGAACATTTTCCTTAAACGTATAACCTGCTTTTATCTTAGAAGGAAACTACGCCGGTGCATGGAAATATTACCGCCCTCATTAAGGGCCTTCAACCTCTCTAGCGTCATCAACGGAATGTATGACAGATCCCACCGATTCAGGTTCTGGCATCTTTGTCAGCAAGTATAGCATGGTGGACTACACTATGACTGCACTCAAAAATACCAGGACCCCGTGGGAACCAGGGAGCAGGCGAGTACTCCTAACAGCAACATAACTTCGTTTATGGCCATTTAGGCAGCTGACAGGTTCCCATTAACGAAGGCAACAAATGAGACATCATGAGAGACTTACCTCTCAAGCCACTTCCACTGTAAAAAGCGGGAGAAATACATGCTTTCCTGAAAATCCTCGAATGGTGCACCACTCAGATAATCGTGAACCACCCTGCAAAAAAAGAGGTAAAATAGTAACAGCATTAGCCAAATAGGTCATCTCAAATACATGGTAGAGAGACAAAAAACAGGTAGTACCACCTGTGACCACCGTATGCCTCCCCAGCCATCCATTTATTGTATAATTTCTGCACTATACAGGGCAGGAATTACATATACATGGATTATATTATGTAGATAAGAACATGCCATGTAAAAATATGCATGCTATTATACAGGATTGGCCATGGAAAAGTATCTGATCTCGACACCACACGCGAGGGTAGGCACCGAAGTCAAGTGAAGTCTACCGGGTGCTCAATGATTACCATGCATACAGAACACATTACTGTAGAAAAAGCAACATGAAATACACATGACACTCCAAAATAATCGCAATTAAAAAGTTGAAATAAAAACCAAAGTTTATTGAAACACACTTGCTAAGAAACAATTTAAAGACACTTAAAAAGTCCCAGTGATTAATATTCATGAACAAAGGTCATATACAGAATAAGTATCAAAATACTAACAATGACCTGTCTGTCCGTGCATGCGTGAGTCAGTGGGTTTGTGAGTGATTTACATGCACAGCCCCTGATCACATGACTGTGACGTCATCAAAGCACCCACATCCCCAGTGAGGGAGTTACATTCTCCGCCCCTGATCACATCATCTCAGGTCCTGTACGCACATGGCTGCTGTCCGGCTAGGTGTTCGTTAGTATTCCATAGCAACTGAGGCCGCAGGGGGTTTGTACTCCACCCGTAATCTGTACAACGATGCAGGACTTGTGATGACGTCACCGTCATGCGATCAGGGGCGGAGCATGCAAGTCATTCACTCTGGACGAGCGTCACCATCATGTGATCAGGGGCGGAGCATAACAGTGACGTCATCACAGGTCCTTTCAGCTCCAGTGCTGTGTGGGACTTGCATGTAACACAGCTGTGTGGCGCACTAGAGGCGCTAAATAATCGCACCTGCAAAAGATACGAGTGCAAATGCACCCAGTCACACGATTTTTCTACACGCAATGTGCGATTTAAAAAAAATTTAAATGAAAAACGCTCATCTGACCAAGCCCTAAACATCAGATACTGAAGTCTTCATGCCTTGCCTTCAGTACCAATGGTGTAAACAGGTCCAATTTCTGTGTATTACACAAGTACTAGTATCCATACAAAGCCTAGAAAGATTAGTCAGCAGAACAAAGACCATTTCCAACAATGTCAGACAAAGAAAGTGCTGCTGCTCAGTTCAATAGGCATAAGTAGTAGTACGTAATTGACGAGTAGTTATATCAAGATCCCCATGGCACAACATGTATAACAACCATAGGTAGCTTTCTCATGGACAAGAGGCATCTCTGTTGGGGCATATAGTATTATTATATAAGTATACTACACTATGCAGGACAGCGGTCCGATGTTAGATCTCTCCTCTCCACAGTGTTAGAAGCATGCTCGCCCAACATTGGAGCTATGCAGGGAAATCTCAATGTCGAACGAGGTCTGACACCGGATTGGAAAGGGTTAATGAGTATGGTGCTGTTTTTATCTCTATTAAGTCTTCTTCACACGACTGTTTGTGCGGGTTTTTGCGCGTGCAAAACACGGAGAATAGTACCCATTGATTTCAATGGGTTCGATCCCAGGAGTGTGCTTTGCGCGTGAGCAGGAAAAAGTAGGACCTGCTCTATTTCCCTGCATTTTGCGCATAAGTCTATGGGAGGTGCGCAAATATGCAAGGGGATGCGTGAAACACTGCGCAAAACCACACTCGGAGGGAATAAAAGCCTTTTAATCCACGGATAGGGTGAATTGTGCGTGAACTGGCCCTGTGTGCGCAATAAGTACATTACGATACGCAGACAAGCGCGCACATCTACCTCATCCAACCTCATTCACGCACAAACATCTTGCCCTGGGGTGAGCGTTTTTGAGCCTACGGTCATCTGAACAAGCCTTTAGTAAAGATATTCTGTCATGTGGATTATAAATGGCCTTTACTTATTTTATATATGGCCTTCGCTCATTAATAAGTTCCCAATCATTGGGACTTTTTAAGTGCCTTTAGATTGTTTGTTAGCAAATGTGTTTCAATAAACATTATTTCATCTTTTGATCGTGATTATTTTGCACTGCCATGTGCTTTTTATGCTTTTTCAGCAGAATAAGAAATGAAAGCTGCTGCGCTGTGATTGGTTGCTATGGGCAATAAAGTGATTTTCCTTTAGAGGTCTTTCAGAAGTGCGTCGTCCCAGAGTTACTTTTCCATGTAGTATGATAATATATGATGTGCAGTAATAAAATAAATCTTGTTATTTGTATAGCGCCAACTTATTCTGCAGCGCTTTCAGGTAGTTATTTATTAGCCCCCAGCAAGTTGGGTACTCATTTTACCGACCTCAAGAGGATGGAAGGCTGAGTCAACCTTGAGCCGGCTACCTGAACCACGCAGGGATTGAACCCACAACCTTCAGGTTGAGAGCGAGAGCTTAGGACTGCATTTCTGCTGCCTCAACACTCATGAGGCTTAAACAAAACACTTAAATAAATCTAAAATAAAACAGTGCAATGGGTCAGAAGAATGGTTCTTTAACACAAAACAAACCCCAAAAAGCACAGAAAGCAATCCTTTAGCGTGTTCACCACCCCGTTTTCAATACATCTAATGACATGTGACGAGTACAAGTATGCCAGTGACCTAAGCGTCTGGGTGTATATCTAACTATACGCTACAATCTGGATCAATATCATCATTCATTGAAAAGGTCTCAAGTGGAAAACAGCAAACGTAACTGCAACCAGCGAAAAAGACACACATTCCATTCACACAGGAGAACACATGTAATCAGCGCTGCTGCAGATCCTGATATAAAGGTCAGCGGCGGAGGCTAATCATTTATAAACTGCTGCTGCGGAAAACCAGGGAACATTCACACTGTACACATGCATCCCTAGAACACACACTTCTAGATATGGCCTCCATGCCTTCTACAACTCACTGCCTTCGCTTGCTTTCCACTACTGTTCTGACAACTTTTAGCTCTACTTGAGGGCAGGCACGTTGTGGATTTTTCGCAATGGATTTGCATGCAGAACATCCGCAGCGCATTAGAGAAGCAGCAAAGTGGATGAGATCTTAACGAATCTCCCCACGCACTAACGTTGGGTTCACACGGGGCAGAATCGCAGCAGAACCTCCGTGCGGACTTTCCACATGGAAATTCCGCCTGCAATCTTAAGCCTGAGACTGAACAGCAAAGTGAACGAGATTTGCAAAAATCTCGTCCACACGCTGCGGCCAAGCCGCACTGATACTGACTAACCGCGCGGAATTCAAAGACGAGCCATGTCAATTGTATCAATGTTTCCACTGAAGACTCTCCTCTGTCTATGGGAGAGATGGTCGCAGCGGAATAAGCCGCTTTCAAAACCCGCACCAAATGTCTTGGGACTTTAGCTGCGGAAATCCTGCAGAATTTCAGTGCTGCCCCGCTGCAGACATTCCGCGAGACTTCCATGGGATAGATTTAAGGGGTTCTACCAAGATATAATATCCACAACATAGGAGATAACTTTGATTGTTGAGGGCCGGCCTGATAGCTTGGACCTTCACCGATCCTGAGAACGGGGGGTCCAGAATGGAGGATTCTGTGGTTAGGGGGATAACTTTATATCTTGATAGAATCCCTTTAACCTCTTAAAAGGGGTTGTGTGAGGTTAGAAAAACATGGCTGCTTTCTTCCAAACACAGTACACACTTATCCGTTGGTTGTGTGTGGTATTACAGCTCAGCTTCATTGATGTGAATGGGAGTTAAGCTGCAATACCAGATACAATCCACGGACAAGGGTGGCGCTGTGTTTGGAAGAAAGCAGCCATGTTTGTATAATCCTACACAACCCCTTTAAGGAGGTACAGTCACTAATCCGACATGTTTGCTTTAATAAATACTTGTATTAACCATGAAATAGCAATTCTGGAAATTCACATTGTGCTGCTCATCCGTTAATCCTCCTAGAAATGTAGCAATAAGATGACAACTGGGCGTTACCATTGCTCATGTCAAAAGGGTGCGCCCTGACACTGTGTGACACTAGCAGGACTAAATTGACTGGATGCACCCCTAGCTGTAAATTTAGTCATACATTTCTGGGAGTAATAGCAGAGGAACGGCACACCACAGAATACCAAGAAAAGTTGCTCAAAATTATTATTTTATGGGAAATACAATTATTAATCTGGACAGCTGACACATCTTCGTACTTGAGAACAGGCAGATTTTGGTGTTAAAGAGGTTGTGCCGAGTTATAAAGTTGTCTCACATCCACAGTATAACTTTATAGTCACTGAGATCCCCACTGATCCCGAGAACAGGGTCCGGTGAGTCACCAAGTGAATGGAGTGGAGGTCGTGCAGCCGCTCTATTCACTTCAATGACAGGTTGCTTGAACTCGGTAATCTCCGGGACTGTCATTGAAGTGAATGGAGCGGTGGCAAGCCTCCACAACCCCTGCATCATTCACTGGAAGACGAACTGGATCACCGCTCTCAGGATTGGTGAGAGTCCCAGCAATAGACCTCACTGATCATGAAGTCATATCCTATGGATAGGGGAAAGCTTTATAGCTTGGCACAACCCCTTTAAGAACTGCCGAAATCTGTTAATTTGTGTGTCATTGCACTCAGCGAGCCATATCTCTTTATTCCTCTGTCAATGTAGCTAGAAAAAGGCTGTTTTTTGTGGAATGTGTTGTATTTCTCAACGTCGCCATTTCAGGGTACTTATAAAGTATTAACATTTATTTTCTTGATGGGGGGGCAATGGAGAGAAGAAAAAAAACTAAGTCTGCCATTGTTTTTCACTTTTTAAATTCATGTCATTCACAGTCATAAATAACTGATCTTTATTTTAATGAACAGTGCAATTATGTAAATACCAAATATTTTTCTTTTTTTATGTTTTACTACTTTTGCAATAGCACATTTCATGGAAAAAAATATTGTTTTTAGGCTGGATTCAGACGAACGTATATCGGCTGGGTTTTCACGCCGAGCTGATATACAGCGTCTCTCTCTGCAGGGGGGGGGGGGGGGGGAGCCTGAAAGAGCCAGGAGCAGGAACTGAGCTCCCGTCCCCTCTCTGCCTCCTCTCCGCCCCTCTGCACTATTTGCAATGGGGAGAGGCAGGGTGGGGCTAATTCTCAGAACTTAGCCCCGCCCCCGTCCTTTCATTGCAAATAGTGCAGAGGGGCGGAGAGGGGGTGGAGAGGAGGCAGAGAGGGGGCGGGAGCTCAGTTTCTGCTCCTGGCTCTTCCATCCTCCCCCCCCTGCAGATGAGGACACCGTATAACGGCTCGGCGTGAAAACCGAGCCGATACACGGTCGTCTGAATCCACCCTTAGAGTGTAAAAGCCGCAAGTTTTGCACTTTTCCTCTCAATGAACGAGTCAATATTTATTTCATTTATTTTTTTAAACAGAACTATAATGGGATACATAAAAATTATGAATTAACTTTTATAATTTTCTATAGATGAGGGATGGGGAAAAAGGTGAGAAAAACAAGCAATTCTGCCAGTGCTTTTTTGTGTTGCTCACCATAAGGTATAAATAATGTGGTAATCTTATTATGCAAATAGTGATTCTGGCGATTCCATATATGTGTATTTTTTTTCAATACTATAGCAAAATAAAAACACTTTCTAATAGAAATGATTTATTCTTTTACTGTGAACTTTCATTACGTTTTTTCATTCTCACTACAGGAATCAAGAATGCAATCTACTGATCATGTATATAGTGCCTTGGTTTACTCAGTACACCCAAGTATTATTGCCCGTAGGTAATAAATTAACAGGCAACTTATTAGGTCATGCTATAGAAAGTCTGGGGGTCTTTGCTAGGCTCCAGGCTGTCATGGTTAGCCCTCGGTGTCCCACTATGGTGCCTTGTTGGTTTACGCTTTAAACAATGACTTGTTTAAGGTGATCCTGATATCCATGTGATTAAATTAGCTCATTGCTGCCCCCTATTTGTTATGCACGGTGTACAATCCAACCTGGAAAAGAGAATGACAACTTCTTTTGGTGCTCAAAAATTAGATTGGCAGATTTCAAAATCAGTAAAATATTTGGTTTTGCTGCAATGGGAACGTGAAACATGACAGGGAGCCGCTGCTAAAATGTGATGTGGGAATCCATTCTTAATGACTTTATCTCCGGTATTTAAAACACTAGTAGAAAATTCCATTACATCATGGAAAGAGAGGAGTGGTCGGCCCATAATGATGGAAATAAACAAAAACATATGCATTGCACAAACTAAACAAAAAGTACGCACAAGGCTTTCCCAAGAGGAGTCAAGAACGTAAAAATGGTAAAAAAGGAGGGAAGCAAATGATTAACATATACAAAAGCCATTATTTATCACAAAGTAAAAGCATCCCAGTTACCAAATCTACAACTACGTATCATATGCTGTATAGAGCCCCAATACACACCAATAACCCGGATTGTGTTGGATTAGAAAACAGGATAGATTACCAAAAGCATCGCAGAATTTCCTATCATTATCAACAAATTTATTCTCGTTACACCCAGATTCTAAAAATGCCAGCCTATCAAGCTGCAGGAAACACAACAAACAATGCGAGAACAACAGGGGGTGCCACAGGCAGTACAGGAAAGTGAAGTGGGCACTACACGCACATTAGAGATACTACATGTAGGAACAGCAGCTGGAAAATATATTTTATAGGTAGAGGACCACAATGCGCCCCGCGCGCTGCGCAGAGACCGTGAGGCGGCCCGCCCGCCACACAAAGACCGCGAGGCGGCCCACGCGCCGCACAAAGACCACGAGGCGGCCCGCGCGCCGCACAAAGACCACGAGGCGGCCCGCGCGCCGCACAAAGACCACGAGGAAAGCAGGGGCTGGACAGCCATTTCTCCCCCCCCCCCCCCGTTTGATTAATGTTAATGGTGGGTCTGTCGCTTCTTGGGTCTGACAGGGCGAAGTCCTTGCAGAGATGGGGGTCTAGTCTTGTAATGGCTAGCGGGTCTCCGAGTTGGGAGGTGGGCAACTGGAGGCAATTGGTGATATTGAGTCTCCCAAGTCAGTTGGCTTGCGGCGGGAGGCAACTGGAAAATTGGGTCTTCCGAGTCAGTTGGTGTGTGGCGGGAGGCAATTGGAAAATTGGGTCTTCTGAGTCAGTTGAGGGGCGGCAAAAGGCATTACGAATATTTCCCTAAATGGTGAGGCGACAGATGTTTTGGGTCTCCAAGGACTTCCCCTCTTTCGGTTTCATGGTTAAAGTGGGGGTTAACGATATGTTAATTCATGTAAAGTTATGTTTTAATAAAATGGCTGCTGTGGCCAAATTATCCAAAAGTTAAAGGATGTATTTCGTAATTCGAGAAGGTGGTGGGGAGATTGGTGGAGATATAAAACGAGTAAGATTACAGCTTGGAATGACTCTGTTATACCCTGGTCATGAGAATGAGGGGTCCACAGCACTCATTCAGCATTGTGGCTCTTCAATGTCTTTGCCTACATAGTGGCCTCCAGGCTACCATCTGTGCACGGGACCTGAAGCACAGCTCTTTTTAAGTGAATGAGGCCATGTGACCAGAAGCGCCACTGTGGAGGAAGAACAGTGAACGAGCTGCAGCCCCTTCATTCTCAGGATCGATGGGAGTCCTAAAGGGCAGATGGCATATCCTAAAACCCCTTTATATATCCTAAACCATTTATACATCCTAAACCCTTGTAATTTGGGGTTAGCAAGGTTGAAACCACCCAAGGCTAGGAATTTGTATCTCATAAACAGATCATCAATCGCAGAATTATAGAACACGCAATCATTTTGCAGTTACAGAAGTAAAAAGTATCATGTAGATGGATGGATCCGTGCTGTAGAGGTCTTAGGTCATTTCCAGACATATCAACATTGCCAGATATTTTCACATCTGCCGTTTTCGGAAAAACAGACCTCAGGAGCAAAAGATGGGTGGGAGAGTGACATTTGTAGTCTACAAATCTCCGTACTTGACATGTAGCTACGTCATACACAATGATTTATTTGTCCTCTAATAGTAAATCTGTACAATGTACACATCCAAATGTGCCAAACATTGCAATTAAAGCTGTGTTATAACCTGCCGCTATAGAGCTGCAGGTTAAACTGGATCTCTTACAGATTCCACATCTAATATACTAGACAGTAAGTCATACTACCTTGGCTGTGCACCTACTGAAGTGGCTTTGAGAACTAACTCCCCCATGAGGAAAGAACACAAAAAAAAACATGAACCCCCCCCCCCCATGAGAAAAATCCAAAAATATTACCAATGCAATTCTAATTCCAAGGTATTTCATATTTTTCTCTATGTCCAACCTACCTAGTGCAGTCTTTAAAAAGCTCCTTACAGGGACTCTGCTCCAGCCTCTCCTTACATTCATGTACGGTGTCCTGAGGTATTTCCGGCAAATGGGCTGCAGACTGGAGAGAAACAAAGAACATTGAATTACTGATAGGACATCGGCTGCGTTTACAGTTTAATATGTAAAATACTCTATAAGGTTCTGTTCACATATCACTTTTTTCTCTCTGTTAGGGCTGACACCCACTGGCGATATTTTCTTTCTTGCACTGCGAAAGCACAGGAAAACTCTCGCCTCGCAGCGCAAGAAAGATGCCGGAATAGAACCGGCATATCGCTAGTGCTTTCAATGGGGCCAGCAGCAGCAGCGCTAGCCCCATTGAAAACATAGGGAGAATGCCACGGACTTCTGCCACCGCGGGGATGAAGGAATCCTCTGCCACAGCTGTCACAACTGTGACAGCTGTGGCAGAAGTCCGCGGCATACTATCCCATTGCTTTCAATGGGATCGGCACTGCTGCCGATCCCATTGAAAGCACTGCTTTCTGGCAAGCCCCGCAGTATGATTATCGGGGAAGGGCTTGAAATATAAGCCCTTCCCCGATAATCATCAATAAGTGGTAAAAAAATAAATAAAAATTACTCACCTCTCCGCCGCTCAGACGCGTCCGCCGGCTGGCTTCCCTGCACTGCTGTTAAGCTCTTTCAGCAGGTGGGGATTTAAAAATCCCCGCCTCCTGAAAGGGCTGTGCTGATTGGCTAAGGGCTCAGCCAATAGCAGCTAGTGCTTAGCTATTGGCTGAGCGCTCAGCCAATGACAAATAGCCCATAGCTATTCATTCATGAATAGCAATATCTTAGCTATTAACTGAGAATAAAACTAATCCTAAACTGTTCTTCAACTATATAAATTAGCAACAAGATTAAAACGGAAAGAGCTTTAAAAAGTAATGAAGGAAAAATAGTAGCGGATGACGAGGAGAAAGCAAATTTGTTACATAGTTTTTATGCCAGTATATTGAATCAGGAAAATAAAAATGACAGGTGAAATGTAGAGTGATAAAGTAAGCTCTCCATTAAATGTCCCCAGTCTAAGCCAGGAAGAAGTGCAGAGCCGACCTAAAAAGATTAACATAGACAAATCGCCAGGTCCTGATTGGCATATAGCAAATATAGTGCATATATTTTTTTTAAAAAGGGGGGGGGGGGTCAAAAATTGAACCTGCACTACAGGCTGGAAAGTTTTACTTCTATTGTGGGTAAAATGTTTAACCCCTTAACGACCAGCCCATAGTGTTTTTACGTCCTCCCGAAGTGGGCTCTATTCTCTGAGGACGTAAAAACATGCTTCCTGCAGAGAATAGTGCCCCTCGGGATGTGGACGTGACAGCTCCATGCTGTCGGTGTCCGCAGGTAGCTGACAGCATGGAGCTGTCATCCCGGGCTGTTCGGAGCCCCCCCCGGCATTGCGATCGGCGCTATGCAATGTATAGCGCCGATCGCAAAAAAGTAAACAAAACTGCAAAAAAAGTGACATATTCAGCTGCTCTGATGGATCGGATCCATCGGAGCAGCTGAAACTACTTACCGAGGTCCATCGCACGGCTCCCCGCTGTCCCGATGCTCCGGGCCCCGCAGCCGTCCTTCTGCGCATGCGCGCCAGGCGGCATTACGTCAGCCGCATGCGCAGAAGGCCCGGCGGCGCGGGAAATTTAAAATCTCCTGGCTCCCGGCTCCTGTAGGTAGCCGGGAGGCAGGAGATGTCAGCGGGGACTGCGGTGAGCGGTCCCCGGTACCGCGATCGCCGTTATCCAATGGTTAGCGGCGATCGCGAAAAAGTTTTAAAAAAGTCAGTTTCACCTCCCCTCATGGATCGGATCCATGAGGGGAGGTGAAAATACTCACCCCCAGTCCTCAGCGGTGTCCCGATGTCCCGGGACCCGAATCCCCGTCTGCGCATGCGCGCCCGATGATTGACATCGGGCGCGTGAACAGACGGGCTCGAGCCCCGGGAAATTTAAAATCCCTCTGCTTCTGGCTGCCATGTGTAGCTGGGAGCAGAGAGATTATACCGGGGACATGATCACTGTCATCCAATGGATGACAGTGATCATGTAAAGTGAGAAAAAAGTGTAAAAAAGTAAAAAAAAAAAAAAGTAAAAAAAAGTTTTTAAAAGTTTAAAAAGCGTACGTTTCATCTCCCCTCATGGATCATATCCGTGAGGGAGGATGAAAGTACGTACCTAAGGCCCCCAGATTTATCCGCGGACCTTACCACAGCTTCTGCACACGCGCCCGTCGCCAAAATGGCGGGCGCATGCGCAAAAGCTGTGGATTGCCAGGATAATTTAAATTCTCCCTGCTCCTGGCTACAAAACGTAGCCAAGAGCATGGAGATTTAATGGGGGTCCGCGGTGAGCAGTTCCTGGTCACGTGTTCGCCATTATCCAATAATGGCGATCACGTAAAAGTTAAAAAAAAATTTGAAGTTTCATCTCCCCTCACTGATGCGATCGGTGAGAGGAGATGAATCTTTTTACCGGAGGCCTGCGTATTTGAATCCCGACGCGATCTTCCTCCGTGGACCTTCCAGGATTCTGCACATGCGATTGCCGGCAAAAAGCCGGACACATGCGCAGGAGTCAGGGAGCCCAGGAAATTTAAAATCTCCTTGCTCCCAGCGACCAACGGTCACAGAGAGCCTGGAGCAGTGACCAGGGGCCTCGTTGAGCGGTCCCCGGTCACGTGATAAAAAGGTAGAGATCTACCTTAGGCCGGTCTCACATGACCGGATAGGAATGACGGATTCCGCATGCGTCTGATCCGTGGTAATACGCAGATCAATCGTATCGGATTACACAATTCCGCTCACATTAGCGGGTTGGAATTGTGTAATCCACTCGCAGAAAAGAGAACGCAGCAGGTTCTATTTTACTGCGGATATCGGCAACATAGAGCCCATTGTGCTCCATGGTCATGGATATACCCGCAGCCCATACGCAACTACATTGTATACGGGCTGCGGGTACCCGCGTCATCGCTAAGCGATGGTGCGGGAAATACAAACAAAGGTGTACTGTGCATGACCGCCTGTGTGAGTAGGCAGTTATGCGCAGTACATTACGCAGCCGTACGCAGGGTCACAGCCGGGCTCACAGATGGGATCCGCTGTGGGCCTCCGCAAGCGGATTCCGCCTGCACCCGCGTGAGCCCGGCGTTATTCAGACCGCTACCTGTGATACGTATTTTACAAGAAGCCCCGGGAACGCTCGCTTTCCTGCAGTTCCAGGAGCACCTTGTTGAGCGCCTTCTGTGTGAGACCGCCGCACCTCATCAAGCTTACGGAGACTCACGGAACGCCACTTTTTACACCCCATACCTGCCACTGAGGTCACGAAATACCCCCAAAAAGCATGAGAGGAGGGGGGGGGGGATACCCGGTTTTATTGCCCCATGGGCCCATTCAACCAGCCTCCGTAATTACCCCTGTCTTCGGAAATACTACACAGTTCACATTTTTACTTTTATCTAAGATTTGCGAACGCCAAAAAGGGCGCTGAGGGGGAGGGGGGGGATTTTTAGGGAGTCAATCTTTATTCTGTACAAATAAGCAATGGGGCCTGGAATTTATTCAGTTGTGCCCTAAAATCCAACAGGTGTTCCGTCCTTTATAGGCCTTGCCATGCGTCCTGTAAGTAGATTAGGGCCACAATGGGTATGTTTCTGAACTCGGGACAAACGGGGGTATCCATTTTGGGGTGAACGTCTTCATTCCTATGTGCACTGTACAAAAAAACTGTTTTTAAATTGAAAAAATTGCCAAAAAAATTGAAAATCGTAACTTTTTCCTTCTGCTTTGCTTAGATTCATTCAAATACTGTGGGGTCAAAATACGCAGTACACCCCTAGATGAATTCGTTAAGGGGTCTAGTTTTCAAAATGGGGTCATTTGAGGGGGTTCTTTATAGTTTTGGCCGCTCAATGGCTCTATAAGTGGGCAATGGGGCCTGGAATTTATTCAGCTGTAACCTGAAATCCAACGGGTATTCCTTTCATTGTAGGCCTAGCCATGGGTCCTGTAAGTCTATTAGGGCCACAATGGGGATGTTTCTGAACACGGGACAAACAGGGGTATCCATTTTGGGGTGAAAGCCTTCATTTATATGTGTGCTGTACAAAAAAAACTGTTTTTAAATTGACACAATAGCCCAAAAAATGAAAATCCTATTTTTTTCCTTTTGCTTTGCTTAAATTTATTCAAAAACTGTGGGGTCAAAATATGCAGTACATCCCTAGATAAATTCGTTAAGGGGTCTAGTTTTCAAAATGGGGTCATTTGTGGGGGTTCTATATGGTTTTGGGCGCTCAAGAACTCTACAAGTGGGCAATGGGGCCTAAAAGGACTTCAAGCAAAATCTATGTTCTGAAAGCCACCGATTACTCCTTTTATTTTGGGCCCCGTTGTGCATGCGGACATAAGATTAGGGCCACAATGGGTATATTTCTGAAAACAGCACAAACAGGGGTATCCATTTTGGGGTGTAAGTCTTCCTTCATATGTGTGCTGTACAAAAAAAGCTGTTTTTAAAATGACAGAATTGCCAAAAAAACAAAAATCCAAATTTTTTCCTTTTGCTTTGCTTGAATTTATTCAAAAACTGTGGGGTCAAAATGCGCAGTACACCCCTAGATAAATTCGTTAAGGAGTCTAGTTTTCAAAATGGGGTCATTTGTGGGGGTTCTCTATGGTTTTGGGCGCTCAAGAACTCTACAAGTGGGCAATGGGGCCTAAAAGGACTTCAAGCAAAATTTGTGTTCCGAAAGCCACCGGTCGCTCCTTTCATTTTGGGCTCCGTTGTGTATCCAGACATAAGATTAGGGCCACAATGGGTATGTCTCTGAACACGGGACAAACAGGGGTATCCATTTTTGGGTGCAAGTCTTCCTTCATATGTGTGCTGTACAAAAAAAGCTGTTTTTAAAATGACAGAATTGCCGAAAAAACGAAAATCACAATTTTTTCCTTTTGCTTGGTTTGAATTCATTCAAAAACTGTGGGGTCAAAATATGCAGTACACCCCTAGATAAATTCCTTAAGGGGTCTAGTTTTCAAAATGGGGTCATTTGTGGGGGTTTTCTATGGTTTTGGGCGCTCAAGAACTCTACATGTGTGCTATGGGGCCTAAAAGGACTTCAAGCAAAATTTCTGTTTTGAAAGACACTGACTACTCCTTTCATTTTGGGCCCCGTTGTGGACTCAGATATAACAATAGGGCCACAATGGGTATATTTCTGAACACGGCAGAAATAGGGGTATCCATTTTGGGGTGTAAATCCTGATTTTCATGTAAACTATAGGAAAAAAATATGTCTTTAAAATGACAGATTTGCAAAAATATGAAATTTTACTTTTTCTCCTCTAAATTGAATTAATTCCTGAAAAAAAACTGTGGGGTCAAAATACTCATGACACCCCTCAGTGAATACATTAAGGGGTGTAGTTTTTAAAATGAGGTCATTTGGGGGGGTATCTATTATTCTGACACTCATGAGCCATTCCAATCTCGGCTTGGTATAGGAAAACAAAGTGTTCCTCAAAATGCTAAAAAGTAATGTTAAATTTGTACGTCTCCTAAATAGTTAAAAAAAAACGAAAGTTTTTCCAATGTGCGCCCAAAATAAAGTAAACGGGTGGAAATATAAATCTTAGCAAAAATTTCTATATTATGTTTGCACATATTTAAGATATTGCAGTTGGAAATGTGAAAAAATGACGATTTTTTCAAAATTTTCCCAATTTTGGCGCTTTTAATAAATAAACACAATTTCTATCGGTCTATTTTTTCCGCCTAAATGAAGCACAACATGTGGCGAAAAAACAATGTCAGAATCGCTTGGATATGCAAAACCTTTCTGGTGTTTTTCCATGTTAAAGTGACACATGTCAGATTTGCAAAATTTGGCCTGGTCATTAAGGCGCAAACAGGCTTGGTCACTAAGGGGTTAAAGGGTTTTTGAGAGATGCTATCCTGGAGTACCTCAAGGAAAATGGCTGTATAACTCCATATCAGCATGTGTTTATGAGGGGTCACTCCTGTCAAACCAATCTGATCAGCTTCTACGAGGAGTTAAGTTCTAGACTGGACCGGGGAGAGTCATTGGATCTTGTGTATCCGGACTTTTCCAAAGCGTTTGATACTGTGCAGCATATAAGGTTGGTATATAAAATGAGAATGTTTAGTCTGGGTGAGAATGTGTGAAAACTGGCTCAGTGATAGAAAGCATAGGGTAGTTATTAATGGTAAATACTCTGATTGGGTCACCATTACTAGTTGGGTATCACAGGGGGCAGTATTGAGTCCTATTCTTTTTAATTTCTTTATTACCCAAGTTGTGGAGAGATTTACAGTAAAATATCAATATTTGCAGATGACACAAAACTATAAAGTACTTAACACAAGAGGGAACAGAATGCGGTTGCAAATGGATCTGGATAAATTGGGGAGGAAAAGTGGCAAATAAGGTTTAACACTGATAAATGTAAGGTTTTGCACATAGGAAGGGAAATACATGTCACCATTACACACTAAGGCCGCCTGCACACGGGCGGAAATCCCGCGGCGGGATTATCCGCGGGATTTCCGCCACTGAAAGCCTGCATAGGAGTGCATTACAATACGCACTCCTATGCAGACGGCCGAGGTTTGGCCGCGCAAAATGTCGCGTGGCAAACAAACCGCGGCATGTCCTATTTGTGTGCGGTTTGAAAGAGTCGAGCCGCCTGGCACGGGTGAGTACGCGCTCCTGCCTGCAGGCGCTGGGGTCGGGTCCCACGGCGAGGATTCTCGCCGCCGGATCCAACCCGCCCGTCTGCAGGCGGCCCAAATGAGAAACCACAGAATTAAACCCGGACAGGGAAAAGGACTTGAGGATTTTAATTAACTGTAAGCTTAACTGGAGCAACCAGTGTCAGACAGCTGCTGCCAAGGCAAATAGGATCATGAGATACATAAAAAGAGGTCTAGGGGCGCATAACGAGAACATTGTTGTCCTCTCAACAAGTCACTGGTCAGAACACACATGGAATATTGTGGACAGGAGGAAATATCAGAGCTTCAGCGGGTACAAAGATGGGCAACTAAGTTAATAAATGGAATGGGCGGACTACAATACCCAGAGAGGTTATCAAAATTGGGGTTATTTACATTAGAAAAAGAGACGGCTGAGGGGAGACCTACTAACTATGTATAAATATATCAGGGTACAATACAATACAGAGATCTCTCCCATGATCTATCTATACCCAGGACTGTAACTAACAAGAGGGCGCCCTCTATGTCTAGAGGAAAGATGGTTTCTACAAAACATAAAAGGGGGTTCTTTACTGTAAGAGCAGTGAGACTGTGGAACTCTCTGCCTGAGGATGTGCACTTGCTTCCTTTTTATATTGTCTGTTGGAAGTTGGCCTCTCCCTCTCTCCGCCCCTGGGCGGAGGCTTTTATTTAGAAGTCTGGCAGTGACTTGCAATCACTGCTAGTTACTGGTTTCCCTCAGTGAGCTAGCTAGCCTGCCTCTGTCGGTCTCCTGCTCTTGTCAGCTTGTTTGCTATTTCTGCCAGGTTATTCCATCTGCCTCAGGTCTGCTTTGTATTTTCATGTTGGTTTATTACATCTGCCTTTTCTGTCGTTATTCTGCCCTTTCCATCAGGTACGCCAGCGTCCCTTCTCGGTCCCTAGCGAGAGTAGGGACCGCCACCCAGTTGCCCGCCTGGGGTTAGCCAGGAGTGGAGGCAAGTAGGCAGGGACAGGGATTGCGGGTGAGATCAGGGCAACCCGGGCTGGCGAATCAAGGGCAGTATACCGTAACACTAATGGCGTCAATAAAGGGATTTACAATTCCATATCATCATACTGTAGCCGTCATAAACTCAATTATATAGATTTACAGAGTGCCATTATGATGTGCCCTAAATGATGGATGGGTGTTGTCTGTAGGACCACCATTAATTGACTCTTCCGTGTGCTGTACCCATTGGTATCCTCTCAGTTGTGCTTGGCTTAAAGGGGTTGTCCCGCGAAAGCAAGTGGGTCTATACACTTCTGTATGGCCATATTAATGCACTTTGTAATGTACATTGTGCATTAATTATGAGCCATACAGAAGTTATCAGAAGTTTTTCACTTACCTGCTCCGTTGCTAGCGTCCTCATTTCCATGGAGCCGTCTAATTTTCAGCGTCTAATTGCCAAATTAGACGCGCTTGCGCAGTCCGGGTCTTCTTTTCTCAATGGGGCTCCGTGTAGCTCCGCCCCGTCACGTGCCAATTCCAGCCAATCAGGAGGCTGGAATCGGCAATGGACCGCACAGAAGCCCTGCGGTCCACCGAGGGAGAAGATCCCGGCGGCCATCTTCAGAAGGTAAGTAAGAAGTCACCGGAGCGCGGGGATTCAGGTAAGCGCTGTCCGGTGTTCTTTTTTAACCCCTGCATCGGGGTTGTCTCGCGCCGAACGGGGGGTGGGGGGTGGGGGGGGGTTGAAAAAAAACAAAAACCCGTTTCGGCGCGGGACAACCCCTTTAAAGAGTAACTGTCAAAAGTTTTAATAAGCAGGCATCCAGGTGCTGAAATCCCCATTGATTACTGACATAAAGGGGCTTCAGGCTAACTTGAGTGCTGTGCTCACTATTCTTCGGCTGTTCTTAGCAGCTGAAGACAGACTCATAGAAGTCTATAAATTTCTAGGAGCCAGTCTTCAGCTAACAAGAACAGCTGAAAAGTAATTGGTACAACCAAAAGGTGTAGTGTTCAGATAAACCCCGCAGCCCCTTTATTTCAGCAATCGGCCGTGGTCTCAGCACCGGGACATTCACTGGTAAAAACTTTTGACCTGTCTCTGTAACATGTCAAAAGTTTTAACAAAGTGCAGTTACTCTTTAAAAGCTCCAGGATGGCCAACTCTATGTCTTCAGCGTGAAGGAGAGTATGGTTGATAGGAGCTGAAGGAACAAAATGCTCAGAAGAATGCCCTGCCCCTTTTGTTTTAGTAATCAAGGTACTGAGAAAACACCACTAAATGGTGATAAGCAAATCGGTAGCCCATCCCCGGCAATGACCACAAATGATATGTATACATGATGCCACTGAGCTTGAGAGATCCTTATGGTGTGCAGCTTCAGTTTACCTACTTGCAGGCCCTACCCACAAAACTCATAACCTTCCAGGTCTTTACAACTGAAGGACCATTATCCCCATGTATACACACCTGTCAATATTTGCACTGGAAAGGTAATCCACCCAGTGGCTTTTAAACTGTTGACCATATGAAGATCAGGTATCGGGCTCAAGTCCAGGAGTTGAGGGAAAAAAAGTGTTTCTCTTAACTCTTTGGGAGTATATTTAATATTTTTCACACATACATAGGGATATGATTTCTGTTTTACAGGATAACACCAAGAGGGGGGTATTCATACCGGACTCTATCTTTTCTGGTAATACTTTCATTGGCAAAAAACAATGCACCAAGAAGGAGTTGTTTGAATTGGATGAATCTTTACATGTGTGAATGTAATGATGATATATCTAGAGAGAACGAATAAGTTTATTATGAGGCTCTAGTACTCTGTTAGGTTGGCCTCAAGCCAGGATACACAATGAGATACAGTTAGGCATGAGGCATACAGGCTCCATATGTTATCCTGTGGCATATTTGGCCACAGATATTGCAACTGGGCCTCTAAATCCTGCACACTCGTAGGCTGCCAAACCTGGCGTTCCAGTTGGTCCCATAAATGCTTAAATTGGCGATAAATTTGTGTAATCGGGCAGGCCAAGAAAGTGTGGTAACCTGGTGGAGGCACTCCTTAGAAATCTTTGCTGTGTGTGGGCAAGTATTATCCTGCTGAAAGCCCTGCCATGAGAGGCAAAACATGTAGCCACAGGATTTCCTGCACATATCACTGAGCTATTAGTGTCCCTCGTACAACTACTAGGGGTGACCGACTATCGTATGTGATGGCCCCCCAGACCATCACACCACCAGTGTGTCACTCCACAGCAATTGAGCGCTCACCACAAGGATTGAAGCGCTCACCACAAGGCCTCCATACTCAGATATGACCATCGTCAGCTCTCAAACATAACCTGAATTTGTCACTAAAGCAGCAGTGCGAGTCCAGGGTTACCATCTGTGACTAGATGGTGGACATCGAAACTGCTGGATCTGCTTGTCGAAGGATCAAACGATATTTTCAACTGGTGGTCTGTTTAGACCACTCAGAGCCTGTTCGCCATGTGTGCGTGTCCCCACGTAACCACTGCCCCCAAGATCTCCTAACAGCTTGGGTAGAACACCCTAAATGGCGGGCAGTTCCTTCATATGACCATCCTGCTTCTCTCATTCCAATAGCAATTCGACAATCCTGTTTGGGTACATGATTGTTTTCATCAGTGACTGTGTACAACTTAAACTAGAAGCATCTGCAATATTTTTTTAAAGTTGAATGCTATTTCACAAGTTTTGCAACTTTTTCTGCAGGGACACTTCTACCGGTCAAGACTGTTGCAGGACTGTATGTGTGCATCATTTTTTAGAGCAGAAAACTCATTGCAGTAGCCAATATTACCAAAGCGACTGCAGTCAACCAAGCCAGGGCAGTTGTATGAGGCCTCCTACGTGTCCTTCCCGCTGTAGCAGTTATTTTCTATAATTAATAAGGCTTCTCATCTGGACTGAAACACACAAGTACGCCTGAAGCTGGCAAGTTGTCGAATATTATATGTTCAGATAATAAAATACAAGGAGGAGGAAGCATTTTAAGCACAAACATCTGAACATGACTTCCTAGAAGTGTGGGACCTCCGGCATCTTTAATGACAGAACTGGTGTTTTTGTAGTTTTTTTTTTCTTTCTACTCCACAACAAATGACATAGGTGGAAATGAGGCCTCGCATTATGACCTCCAGCCTCTGCAGAAGGTATGTGCATTTCTCAGCAGCTATTTCCATCTAAGGAAAATAATAATGGGCTGGCTCAGGTTTCTATTCGATCTGGAAATATCCCAAAGCTTCACGTCTCCAAGAAAAAAAAAAGTTGCATGGGAAGAAGAGAAAAATGCCAGTTCAATAGGAAGGAAGGGAGTGGCATAAATAATATCCAAAAAAACAAAGGTTGGTAAAGGACAAAGGCTAAGAAAAGAATCAAGTGACGACGCAGAAGTGGACGTATGCTGACAACACTGCCAGAAGCTGCAGAGTGAAGCCTTCAGGGTCTGTATAAACGGGAATTCCCTCAGGTTGCAGCTGGAGCAGGGCCCATAATATGAAACACACCCACGTCATTTTCTATAAGGCAGCGACGTAGACGAACTTCAGTGGCGGCAGCCAAGAGTTGCTCCTTTTCCTAAATATTCTCTTGTTTATATGTGGAAGGGCAATGACTGCAGAGTTAGAAATAATATCAGTAATTTACAAACACAGCTTACAGAATTACTCAGGCTCTCGAAGAGGAGGAAAACATTTTCCCCGATGGCATGGCTATTCCATAGGTGTCTGAATTAAGGTTCAACCCTTGGGACCCTCACGGAAAACCAGAAGGGAGGTAGTCACAGATGTGTCCACTCTCACCATTACAGTCTATGTGGGATATGAAAACAGCAGGGTTCAGACATGTCAACTCACCCAGTTTTACAGAAAGTCACCTTATTTTTAGCCTTCCTCACCCAATCACCCTGTAATATATATAGGCCCAGACTGGCAATCTGCCTGACCGGGCAGATTCCTGATGGGCTACCAGTCATAAGGGGTTGTCAGATCTATCAGCGTCCATAGAGCGCCAACATACTTGGAAAGTGTGGTAGAGCAGAGAGCCATAGACATCCTGCTCTACCGTTCACTGTTCTGTAGGCCGCTAATGCCGGGACTATAAACAGGAGGTGAGCGCCCCGGCATATGTGGCATGATGACATCACGCCACCTACACCAAGACGCTAACAGTGGATGAGGAGGCTTACCGGGCCATCAGCGGTTAGGTGAATATAAGTTTTTTTTTTGTTTTTTTTTTTGCAGAAGACATTACTGTATAAAGAGGCAATGAAAGGCAATATCAATGTATAGGGGGGCACTGAGAGACACAGTTACATATAAGGCGGCACTGCGGGGCATTATTCCACATATAAGGTGGCATTGCGGAGCATTATCAATGTATAGGTGGCACTATTAATGTATAATGGGACACTGAGGGACTATTACTGTATAAGAATGCATTAAGTGGCATTATTAACCCTTTGCAATCCAATTTTGGATTCAGGGTTTCCTAGGGGGGGCTTTCTTTTTCTGCAATTATACAATGGCGCCATCTGCTGGCTAGAGACAGTATTGCTGTATGGGACATGCTGGAGAGGCCTCCGACAAACAGAGCGGCCAGTAATATATAGTAAGAATACCCTGCTGGACGTCTTCCGACATCTGAGCTCTACAGCCTTCAATCAGAATGTCTTCAGACGTCAGACAGTGGATTGGAAAGGGTTAATGTATAAGATGGCACTGAGAAGCATTATCCATGTATGGGGGGGCACTGAAGGGGCATTACTAGTGTATAAGGATGCACTAAGGGCTCTTTTACATATAACGATTATCGTTCAAAAGAATCGTTGAATCATGTGAACTTGAAAGATAATCATTCAGTGTAAACACGACCAACGATTAAACGACAAAGAAGAATTAGCTTGCTTCTTGTTTGTTTTATGCAGGCATAAAAATAAATGTTCACTCGTTCGCACGCCGTTACGTGTGAACAGCAATCGTTTAGTCGCTAAGATTTACTGGTACAGTGAATGTGAAAGACTGAAGGAGTTCCGAGCGAACAATTTATCTGCCTGTTTAAACACTGCACAAATGAATGAGCGAACTCTATCATCATTCGCTCATGCAAATGATAAAATTGCGCTACGTAAAAGGAACCTAAGGGGCATTAGGTCTTTTTAAACATCATACATTGCGTATGGGTGGCAATTTCATACGTAGCCTCGCTATAAAACAGAGCGCGGAATTTAAGGAAAAAAACAAGAGACACACTACACATGACCGTGTGCGTTTGATATGCGGGCATGCGCACTGCACTTGCTGTCATACACAGTCTCTGCCAGCAGAGCTGGTATTTACATACACAGGTAATGCAGGGAGACAAAATTTTACCAGTACGGCCGTGGACATGAGGAGCACAAAAATTGCGCATGTAATACGCAGCGTATTTACTCTCCTGTGAATGAGCCCTTATGGAGACGAGCCATGAAAAAAGTTAATTTTTTCCCTGCTCCATTCGCTAAACACAGGTGTCTTTTGTCATGGTCAAGCTTATGTATATTCACATGTAGCAGACTTATTGTAGAAAGTTCTGCGACTGCTTATCATTCACATCATGGGGTTGTTTTGGCAACAAGCATATGGATTTCTGCAAGTCCTACTCAAACAATGTGACAGTCTCAGAAACGTCTGCAAGACGTCTGGTGTATGTGAGCACGCAGTATCCTAAAGAGCAACCCCAACCCAATCACGTCAAATTGTTATATTCGTTAATTCTTTTCACCCAGCTTTTCCAATGGTAATGTAAAGTTGCAGTATACAATGTCACATCCTTGGCTACTATATAGCTACATAACCAGGCAAATGTGGCGTTCCTGAGTGTAAGAAAAGTTTCATTGTGGGCATATAGCTTGTCAATCTTTGGATGCTGTGGGGCATTTTTTTTTTTAGTGATGCCCAAGTTACTTAAGAGTGATGAAAAACACAAAACATATAAATACAAGAGCCATTCTGCAGCATCCGATTGCTGTGAGCAATGAAAGAGTATGCGGTGAATAAAAATCCAGGGCCAGGAACCACAAACTTGTGTCGAGTTTTATTCCATTCCACTCTCAGAACACGTCTCTTAAGCAGGGCTTCCCCCAATGTTTTTACAGTATAGCTTTTCTACCACTTACCAACATGCCTGCTCTTGTACTAGAGAAATTGGAACTTTGCAAACATGATGTGGGTTTGTTTGGCAATTTCCTTCCTCATAAATCATAAAGAATAATATATAAATATGTTGTGACTAAAACTCTAATATGCCAGCTTTGTAGGAAAGTTTAATAAAACTAAAAAGAATTATGCCGTAAATTTATTCTGTAATACTAGAAGAGAACACAACTTAATACGGCTCTCAAGATGAATGTTTAAATCAAATATTTTTTTTTCCGGATGTGTGCAAAAAAGCAAATATACTAAAGTGAAAAAGTGCTACGATCAACAGGAGAAATCCTGCTATGCATCTCCGGCTTTCTAAGTTGCTGTTGCAACAGTTGCTATGGCCTGTTGGAAGAGATCAGCAGACCTCACTGTTCAATCTCGTTACAGAGAGGAGGATCCGATTGGTTTGTCTCTCTTTAAAAATACTTTTGGTTTCTGCAGTGTTGTGCGGTTGATAGCTGTGATGACCTGTTAAATCCAGTATTCCTAGTTCAGTTTTGTCTCGTTCAGGGGTCCCCAACTCCAGTCCTCAGGGACCACCAACAGGTCATGTTTTCAGGATATGGTAAGAACACCTGTGGCAATGTCTGAGGCACTGACAATAATTATATCACCTGTGCAACACTGAGGAAATCCTGAAAACATGACCTGTTGGCGGTCCCTGAGGACCGGAGTTGGGGAACACTGGTCTAGTTAGTGGGTCTTGCTACTTGGTTTTCAAGTCTATTCTGTGCTTCCAAGTTTGTCATTTGCCCAATCTTTCCTTCTTTGTGTCAGTCTGCTGTAGGTCATTTCAGCATTTGCTTCTTTAGCCCCTTGTCTGGGCCCTAGAGCCCTCTTATTCTCACAAATAGTATTTTAAACATCATCAATAGGGACATCTTAGGGGTGTTTAGGGACAGTGGGGTCTGGTGTCAAGGAGAGCCAGCATTAGGGTCAGCTTTTCTTTAGTTAATTGGGTTCCATACCATCTGTTCCAGTCTCTACTGCCAGTTTCACTACATTCATCATCCAGTTACCATTACCCACTGTCCCTGTCATTGAATGGCAAGTTGCACGGCTGTTTTCACTGTGTTGATATGTCTTGCATATATAGATTTTTTGTGAAAGCAGTTGTTATGCTATTTGGTTCTACTGTAAGTCGTGGGGGTATCTAAGTGCTCAGGAAAGCCAATCGCTAAACGCAAAACTGAGTTCTACCATTTAGCATTCAGCTGGCTTCTTTGCAACAGTAATTAGTTTGACCATTATCTACCCGTTCAGTTGTATCTTTGTTCCTTTATCCAGCCATTAATCTACTTGTCCCTCTACTCATCCATCAATCTATGCCTCACTTTCCATTTAACCATTGATTTACCATTCTTCCATCTGTCCATCCATCTATCTGCCCATTCAATCATCCATCTATCTGTTCTTCCACATGTCCCTTATTGACCCATTGATCTGTGCTTCCATCTGACCACTCATCTGCCCATTTATCCATCCAATCTTCCTTCTGCCCAATTGTCAATCTGTCTATCCTTCCCTCCACCCATAGCAGACTACAGATTATTAATACTAGTCTCTTACTACCTGCTATCTGAACTATGGACTGAGAAAGCAGTAGGACTCTTACTTTACTTTTAAGTTTACAATCTACAAAGCATGTAGGACTATTAAAAAATCCATCCATCTGTGAGACCATTTTACCGTTTTTGTATTATCTACAAATGAAATGATATTACTTAATCTTGCACTAATCCAGAGTTACAATCTCTATTATAGTATTCTACAGTTGGTGATTAGAGAAGTTCCACAACTTATCATTGAAACACCAAACAGTTAAGGCTCTGTGCACTTCTGCGAGTTACATAAAGAAAGCCCAACACACCTCATTATAGTCAATGGGTCCATTTCCGTCATAGGATGGATTGGAGCGAAGCTGGTACTTGTTTTCCTGTTTCCATGATAGAACAGAAAATAGAATGCCATAAAGCTGATGTCAATACCTAAGCTGAGCTTCTACAACAAAGTGTGGCATCTACCACCAGGTGGGGTGTGTGCGGCCACATGGCGGGCTTGCTTGATGGAAAGGGTTTTTTTGGGGTGGGGTGGGTAGGGATAACAGCGCAAACGGTTTTGTTTGAACTGTTGCTCAGAAGACAGAACAACCTGAACATTGGCTTCTTATACTCCAAGACGCAGAGGACGGCTTCCTCCAAGCAGTTGCTGAGTACAGAGCATGGAGCTGTATCCAGACTCTGCCCCTTGCTGCACAGGCCAGGTTAAACCCTGCCTGCACCAGTCCCCCATGCACTGTCTGAAGCTCTGGCAATGCTGCAAAACCCTGGGCTCCGATACCAGGATGCTCTCTTTTTGGATTTGTTAGGACTCTAGCCAAAACGGATGATAGGTGCAGCCCCTCTGCCATAAAGCACAACGAGTATACCCAATGACCTACCTGGCTGTGAGTTCTAGCTGCAATGTCAGTACTCTCTGGATGAGATGTCATGTGTCTCGTATTTTGTGCAAGACCACCACTAAGGTTAGGCGACACATCATTGGGTGTTAGCCTTTATTATGGTACTGAATATCTGCGTTACTTTGCGTTTTATTACTTTGTACACTTGAATTTATGTGATTGTAAATACTCGTGTACAAAAAAGAAAAACTACTAGAAGCGATACCGTAATTGGCTAACCAGAAAAATTATATTTGGAACTTTTTGAGGCTACTTTGGCCTCTTAATTAGACTATAGCAACTACAGATTGATAAAGAGGCCTAAGCAGCCTTGAAAACTTTCAAATATAAGTTTTCTGGTTAGCCAATAAAGGTCTCGCCTCTATAATACTTTTGCCTTTTTGTACAACAGTATTTAACATCACATAGATTTGTCTTGCTATTATATTACCACTCTGCACTTTTACGTATGCTTGTATTATAGTATTTTATTACCTCGATACATGTCTGCGTCACCTACCCTTCTGGTGTGAGGTCTTGTTTATGGGGTGGACTGCATACAATAATTTAGCCGACCAATTTTTTGTTACACTCCCAGTTAGAGATGAGCGAGCATACTCGCTAAGGGCAATTTCTCGATCGAGCATTGCCCTTCGCGAGTACCTGCCCGCTCGGAAGAAAAGGTTTGGCTGACGGCTGCGGGCGGGGGAGAGTGGGAGGAACAGAGGGGAGATCTCTCTCTCCCTCTCTTCCCCCCCGCTCCCCCCTGCTGACTGTCGCAACTCACCTCTCACCCGCGCCGGCAGCCGAACCTTTTCTTCCGAACGGGCAGATACTCGCTAAGGACAATGCTCGATCGAGTAATTGTCCTTATCGAGTATGCTCGCTTATCTCTACTCCCAGTCTAAAACTCAAATCATGTGTGCAGATACTGAACAAGAAGTACATAAAGTTCCGTCTAGGCCGGCCGATTTGTTATTTGAACGAGTGAAAGATGTCAAAGTTGACTAATTCGCTCATGTGCAGCCTGTTTATACAGGCAGATACATTGTTGGCTCATTCAAACGAGAAATCGTTCAGTCATTCACATTCGCTATATAGGTGAATGAGAATGATTGAAAACTGAATGATTAGTGAATGAGCCAACGATGATTTTTATGCCTGCCTAAAATGAATGTAAGCGACCAATTTATCGTTCCCCGTGCGATTGTTGGCTATGTATACACTCAACGCTAATCTTCATTTTCGCTTGCTTAAATGATAATAGGGCGTTAACAGATTCCAAATCAGTAACCTGCAGAATTGTGAATGCAGCTCTGGAGGATAAATAAAATATATGCGATAGAAACATTAACGTGACCGTCTTAAATCTTGGAAAAGTCCAAGTTGCCATCATTGTTGATTGTGTATTGCTAGGCGAATTCTCTTAATACTGGCTCACATATAAGACTGGAGGAAATGCCCTTTAAGCAATAAGCAATTCTTTAAAGAGGCTCCAGGGTGAAAGCTTACTGCCAAAGATTATGTGCCAATAGGCTGCGGTATCGTAATCGTAAACCAAATCTGGAACGCAAAGGCCTGCAATTCCTAATATCTTAATCCAAAAACCTGATTAGCAGGAATGAAGTATCTTCAGCCCAGCGACAAGGAGCTGAGTGAAGATTTTTGCAAAGACCGATGACATTGAACATAAATCCAGATTCTTAAACGTTCAATAGTCTAACAAATCTCATAATTCGCCACCTTGTCAGACCGTAGAGCGCCAAATTCTAAGAAACAAACAGCGGCTTTCCCCGAATGAATGACCTTCTTTTTCTCAGGACATACACCTGTGTTTATCATAGGAAAGGCCGCTCGGGCTCAGATTCGGCTGGTTTGTGGCGTCCCGGCTGTCCGTGACTAGTCTGTTCAGCAGAACTGCAGTAGTCTTCAGCGTGACACCACATCCAAATTCCTGATCTGCTACAAACCATCTTTAAAATACCTCCGAGGACGGCCAGTCGCCATAAAGTGAAATAACGCTGCATTCCTCGTCAGGCACGGTGACCTCAACGTGCCAAATGGAAAGAGCGCGCTCTGATTAAATTACCTGGGCGGCTTTTATTACGCGTCTTGGAACTTAGGTGTTGGGATCTGGATTTTCAATCAGACACGCAGGGTCAGAGGCGCGAATTGTGAGTGACCCTTGTATTATAAGTACAACATTCATATTATGTAGGATTTGTGTGATAATCGCAATAATGAAGGATTCTGGGAAAACTGAAGCATATGAGGTGATAAAACATATGGCGTCGTCATTAAACACACGGAGATGATACATTTGGGAGTAGGGAACATTGTGCACAATGCTTTCGTAAGGTCAGCATACTTGTATATGCTCCATATTTGTCCTCTTCTCTGACTGATTCAGAGCCTGCTATAAGATTATACAGGGTCGGCCAATGTAAAAGGAGGCTAGTACCAAAGAAAATCTGTCTCTGTTGCCCATAGCAACCAATTACAGCACAGTTTTCATTTCTTATATTACTGAGGTAAAATGAAAGCTGTGCGGTGATTGGTTGCTATTTCTTATACTACTGAGGTAAAATGAAAGCTGTGCTGTGATTGGTTGCTATATATTATACTGCTGAGGTAAAATGAAAGCTGCGCTGTGATTGGTTGCTATATATTATACGGCTGAGGTAAAATGAAAGCTGCGCTGTGATTGGTTGCTATATATTATACTGCTGAGGTAAAATGAAAGCTGTGCTGTGATTGGTTGCTATTTCTTATACTACTGAGGTAAAATGAAAGCTGCGCTGTGATTGGTTGCTATTTCTTATACTACTGAGGTAAAATGAAAGCTGTGCTGTGATTGGTTGCTATTTCTTATACTACTGAAGTAAAATGAAAGCTGTGCTGTGATTGGTTGCCATGGGCAACAAAGACAGATTTCCTTTTAGACAGCTTTCATAAGAGTGTGGTGCCGGGCTACCTTTCCATGGTTCATATTGTATAACCACCTACTCGATAACATCTCCTCGTGACACGTGTATTAAACTTGCTTCCATGTTATAGATTTTGCAGCTTAAATCCATATTAAATGCACCACTGCTAATACATTGCTTATATGATACAGATTTCCATTTGGATTTAGTCTTCTTCTCCATTCCCATCCAAAGTCAAATGTCGTTGAATGTCCCTGAATTTACGTCACAGTCTTAGGGCTAATGCCCACGTACGGATTTCACGCAGCGGAAATCCGCGGCATTATCCTGCAGCTGTTAGGTTATATTGAACCTAATAGCTTTCTGCCTTTCAATGTTCACGCTCCAGAATTGTAGCGCGGAATTTCGCAACGTGAAAAGAAATCGCGGCATGTTCTAATTGCCGCACCATCTAATTGGCGCATCATCTAATTGCCACACGCCCGGCTTTCATTGTAGTCAATAGAAGCTGTCCGTCAAGCGAGACTTCTTCTGTGAGCACAGCGGAAGTATCGCGTGATTATGCCTTACCGCGCACCGCCGGCGCGTCATGCGCTGCAATGAGCGTGCGCGCCGGCTCGCCGTTCTGGACTCGTGCAGCGGATCTGGAGAGGAGAGTATGGGGTCTCTGGGGGCGCCATGTCGGACTCCACTGCGATATTCCGTGATGGTGTGTGAGGTCTTGGAAATTTATGATATATCCTAATGATATGCTATAAGTGTTCGTGGTTAGTAGACTCTATTAAGGGGGTTGTCTGTTTACCTGACTACTAGAGATGAGCGAGCGTACTCTGTTCGGGTGCTTTTGCACTCGAGCACCGCTTTTTCCGAGTAACTGACTACTCGGACGAAAAGATTCGGGGGGCGGCGTGGTGGAGCAGGGGGTAGCAGTGGGGAACAGGGGAGAGCTCTCCCCCCCCCCTCGCTCCCCTCTGCAACCCCCCGCCCACCCCCCGAATCTTTTCGTCCGAGTAGTCAGTTACTCGGAAAAAGCGGTGCTCGATTGCGAAAACACCCGAACCAAGTACGCTCGCTCATCTCTAGTGACTACATCTCCTCTATAACACCACTGGTGCTAAAATAACAAAATCAGCTGTACTCACCTGTCCTCTGCTGCCGCAATCCAGCACTGAAGCTCCGCTGTCCTCCCAATCCTTGTTGAAGATTATGTTACTTGACATTATGTGACTGCGGCAGCCGATCAGAGGCTGCAGTGCCACTGCCCATTCTCCTGCCATTGGCGCTTACATCCTGGGTGCCATAATGCCAACGGTTATTGGCTGCAGCAGTCATGCTGGTATCAGGTGACATCATCTTCAACAAACAGAGGGAACATAGTGGGGCTGCAATGCTGGGTTTGCCTCAGTAGAGGAGGGCAAGTACAGATTATTTAGTTATTTTAGCTCAGTTGGTGGTATAGGGGGACAGTTTTCCGGTAACTAAACAATCTCTTTTAAGTTAATGGAAATACCACTTTTAGTTCTGTTCTAATAAGTCAGAGGGAAATGCCAGAGGATCACAAACACAACATCAAAGGACCCCTAAGCCTATGATCATATGCTGTACTGCACCTACTATAGAGTATAGCATAACAACAGTGCGAGCCCCAGGGGGAGTAAAATCTCCTTTAGTAGATGTTCTAAATAACATTTTTACAACTTGAAAAAGGGACGTTTTAACCCCTACTGCCCTTTTTGTTTGCTTTCCATTTTTCTATCCCCACTTAAAAAAAAAAAAATTAGAATTTTTTTAATTTTTCCAGTGACATATCTACATGAGGGCTTTGGGCTTTTTAGAAGAATGAGTTGTACTTTTCCATTTAACACACCATAGAAATTTAAAAATGTTTTCCAATAAATTTTAAGTGGGGAGAAATGGAAAAACCCAATTGTGCCCTTTGTCTTGGTGGCGGGGTGGGGTTAGGATGTTCATGGTGCAGTAAAAATTACATGTTATCTTCATTCTGTGGATTGGCAAGATTATAGTAATACCATATGTGATATAGTTTTTTTATGCAGTACTACTTAAAGGAAATACACCACGATCTTTTAAACCCCATCCCTTTTTTTTATTCCTCCTTTGATCGAGTTATGTGAGGGCTCGGTTTTAGTGTTCAGGACATTTCAATCCTAATTGGAACATTTAAATGCTGCTGTCAAAATGGACAGTGGAATTTAAAAGGTTGACAGCTGTGATCAGAGTTATCTCTGATCCTGGTTGCTGCGAGCAGGCGGGTGTTGGCTGTCGAAGACAGCAAACAGCCATTGTGCATGGAGCAGGCTCTCCTCTCAAGCTCACACCCATACAGCAACATGTAGCATACATATACGGCGCAAGATGGGTACGCGTTAAAGAATTTTTCTAAAATGAGAAAAAATAGTTGTGTTTTTCAAAAACAAAATGCTACTTTTGTCTATTGGCTATGTCGGATTCAAGAAGTGAAAGAAAGCTGCCATTTTTGCCTAAACTCAAAACTTTACTTGAGTTCTTCTTTAATCCATCTTGGGGAGAATGCTTTATAATGGATTGTTTCCAATCCATCACTATTCAGCTGAAAAAAGTTAAAAACTTTCGCAAGACAACTTGGCTGTAATATCGTCCCTCTTGCAGAACAGTTATTTGATGAATACAACTGCAGGACTAAGGACGTCATATCAGGCAGAGTGGAATGTGCTTCAGTTTACAATATGGTATTTCAATACTTATATTTCTGACCCTGAGCACACGCAATTACATCTCCAATTACCACCAGAGAAAACATATTATCCAAATGCCGCACTTACAAAAAAAAATAAAAATATTGTTTGCATTTTAAAGGGAAAACATACAAGCTGCACACCTACCACAATCTGCATTTTCTTTGTAATTTGTCTTTTGGGTAATAGTTTGTGAGCTTTGATTCGGGGCCAAACTTTGAAAAACACACTCAAAATTAATTTCCTGTTGCTGTTGAACTTGGCTTAAGACATCTGGTTAGCATTTCTGAGGACTTGGAGGGTGGATTATAGAAGAGAATTACAACTTTCCATGATATAGAGGGCAAAGAGTCTATCAGCACTAAAGTATGGATCGATTATATGTTATACATACATACATTATATATATATATATATATACACACACACACACACACACACACAAGAAAAGTGCTCTGTAACCCTGAAGTGGGACTAATGATATCGCTGCAGTTAACCTGATGGAATTTCGTATTACATATACACCCAAATCTACTGCCTAAGCATCATTGGTGGAGTGTCAGGTCCACTGTTGGACTTTCACATCGATGAGTCAAAAACAGTCTGGGAACTCCAATGAAGTATGGCCTTAATAGCTTTCGAGTAATTAGGCACTCTCTCTCCATGAGTATCATAATTTACCAATATATGACCAAGTTTTGAGTAAGAATTTGTCAAAGCATGCTACCACCATGCTACTGGGCAGTCGGCACGGTTTTCTACAGCCTGAAAGTCGCTCCCGTAGGGCGAGTGTATGCTTCTATCCCTCCTCTTAAAAGGACAGTGCATACATTCCCATTTGGTCCCCCACTAATCCATAGCAACGTTCCTCTATAAAAGGCATCCTCTTCTCATAGAGAATGCCTAAGCAATTTGAACTCCTGTAGGCTTTTTATGACAAAGCCCTCATTCATTGTATCCTGGTCCATGACTCCTGCCTGACCCGCGACTACTCCAATCTCTGTGTACCCTGTCCTCAGCTCTGATTGGACTACACTATTGCTCACTGCCACAACCTTCTTCCTAGACTTTGTTACAGCACCTGTGCCACCAGCCCTGACCATTGCCTGTTTGACGCCCTACGCTACAGTTCACACTATAAGGTATCGCACCTTAGACCTGCACAGCATTAGCAACCAAACTACTGGGACTATCTGGATGAGTAATGGCTTGGGGACCCCATAGCAAAGACTGTATCCTGCTTGGAGGCATTGAGGATAAAAACCAGAGTACCTTAGGTGCTGACTCCCTAGAGCCATAAGTCAAACCAGTGTGGGCAAGGTGGATCCATATCTGTCTTTTTGACAGAATGGTATTTATATTGCAACATTCTTAGCCATTAAGAAAGACTTATCTACTCAAATGTTCAATGTACACGGTGATCTGTATTGATGTCACTGGAGTCTCATTGATGCACAGTCTCAAGCTTGGATGTCAATGGTTCTTGAGTAAATCGTTCCTCCTTTACTTCAACCCAATGCTAAGCAAAGGTCCAAAATGCTTTAGCAAATATTATGTCAGAGTTTAAAAATAGACAAAAACACCACATATTAATATTTTTCCCTTTTTTGAACATTTGATTGGTCAGCATTTTACGGTTTTTGTTTTATTACAAGGTGTGAAGTCTGAGGCACACTCCAATTTCACAAGGGATTACATCTAATTAATTACTTAACCATATGTTAGTGCACTAGTGCCCTCAACAGCAAATGAAAAATACTTGAGACTGTGAGTCACCTCCTCAAGATTGTTCACGGGATTCCTCAAACCACACAGTAGCAGAAATGACAGCTGGGCATCAATAAACACCTTCTGGTACTTCCAGTTTGTGGTAGAATAAAACCACTGACCTCTCAGTCAATGTCAAGGGCATAGGCATTTGTATTTCAGTGTTGCAGCACATACAATCAGCACTGTGCCAGTCCAAATATGCCACAGTCAAGTTTACGTGCTGTATTCTTAATACCCAAAAAGTTATTTTCATGATGGCATTCAAGCTACCCTCCAGTCTTAGGCCTCATGTCCACGGGGAAAATCAGATCCGCTGCAGATTCTACATGGAGAATCTGCAGCGGGTCCCTCCTGCCCCGCGGACATGAGCGCCGAAAATAGAAATTTAAAAGCATTTACCTTTCTGTAGCGGGCGGCGAAGGTCAGCTGTTCCTCACGGCCGGATCTTCATTTTCGGCCGGCGGATGAATTCCTGACGCCGGCGGCACGTCGCCGGCACGTCGTCGACGTGCCGCGCGCATGCGCCGGGCACATCCGCCGAGCCGAAGCAAGGGAGATGCGGCCGTGAGGAAGAGCAGAGCTTCGCGGTCCGCTGCGGGTGAGTAAATGCTTTTAATTCCTATTTTAGGTCTCCCGCGGATCCGGACGGCTTCCATAGGCTTCAATAGAAGCCCGCGGGAGCCGTCCCCGCGGGAGACCCGCATGAAAATGGAGCATGGTCCAGATTTTTTCATGCTCCATTTTTTTTTAAATGCCTTTTATTGACCATCCGCGGGTATTTATCTACCCGCGGGTGGTCAATGCATCCCTATGGGGTGCGGATCCGCGCGCGGGAGATCCGCTGCGGATTTTAAATCACATTTTGCCCGTGGACATGAGCCCTTAGGGCTCATGTCCACGGGGAAAATAGGATTTAGGATCCGCAGCGGATTTCCTGCATGCGGATCCGCACCCCATAGGGATGCATTGACCACCCGCGGGTAGATAAATACCCGCGGATGGTCAATAAAAGGCATTTAAAAAAAAATGGAGCATGAAAAAATCTGGACCATGCTCCATTTTCATGCGGGTCTCCCGCGGGGACGGCTCCCGCGGGCTTCTATTGAAGCCTATGGAAGCCGTCCGGATCCGCGGGAGACCTAAAATAGGAATTAAAAGCATTTACTCACCCGCAGCGGACCGCGAAGCTCTGCTCTTCCTCACGGCCGCATCTCCCTTGCTTCGGCTCGGCGGATGTGCGACGTGCCGGCGACGTGCCGCCGGCGTCAGGAATTCATCCGCCGGCCGAAAATGAAGATCCGGCCGTGAGGAACAGCTGACCTTCGCCGCCCGCTACGGAAAGGTAAATGCTTTTAAATTTCTATTTTCAGCGCTCATGTCCGCGGGGCAGGAGGGACCCGCTGCAGATTCTACATGTAGAATCTGCAGCGGATCTGATTTTCCCCGTGGACATGAGGCCTTAGGTAAACCAAGATAGCCACACCGCTTCTCTATCCACCTGATGCATGCTGTGCTTTAGTATTGTATTAGTAGTCTAAGACATTATGTACTGCTCTGATTGGCCAGCGCTATGCACGTGAGCAGCGGTGCGCGGAGTGTGTAGACCACTTGGTTTGTCCAGGACGGAGAGTAACTTTAAATAAAGGGAGAGCATATTCAGGACATGTGATAAATGTCACAGGGGCTCCCATCACTGGGAACCCACCAGTCACGTGAATGGAGGGTCCTTCGTCCCACTTTCCATAACACTGCACCTGGCACAGTGAGGAGGAGCTTGAATGGAGCAGCGGCTGAACATGCGTCATTCAACTCTGTGTGACTCCCGAAGAGTAACTGTGTCCAGTGTGATCAGTGGGGGTCCCAGCAGTCAGACATTTATCAACTATTCTGTGGGCAAGTGAAAATGTTAATTCTGGAAATACCCGTTAAAAGTAATGGGGGTTACAGAAAACCACAAGTCCCCTCAGTCCTTGGAATCCACTGCAGTGGTCATGCTTGCAGGATTTATTGTTTTGAAAATCAGTTTCCCACATATATGTCCCTTTAGGCCATATCAGAAAAATAGAGCTTTGGATCCCCCCCCCGCCCCCCCAGGGCGGAGAATCATTGCGATTCTCCGCTCGCGGGCGGCAAATCACAGCATGCTGCGAAATCCTGTGATTCTCCGCAGTGAGCCTATCTGTCAGATAGGCTCACCGCGGAGATCAGTCTGCTGGCTCCTGCTCCCGGGCAGTGGCTCCCGTGGCGGAGATCCACTGCGGGATATCGCAACGCCCGTGGACAGGCAGCCTTACTTTCCTGTCTACATCTGCACAACGACATGGCAGCCTACATGTAACTTTGTAGAAACCAATACAAAATAAACTTCTTAGAGTTTACATTCATTTCTATGGAATTTGCCGCTAGAGGTGCAATTAAAATAGTGCAAGAGAGGCATTTAGCTAAACTAATTTTAAAAATGGAGCTGTAAATGTTTTTCAAAAGCATACTTCTAGTAATCCACTGAAAAAACCCTCCAGATATGCACCTCACTGGGTAAATTCAAGTTTAAAATCTAGAGTTAAAAATAGGGGGCTCTATGCGATGCATTAGCTTCAGGCTTTGTTCAGAACCTCCGGTACAGACAATGGAAATATTAACCCCTTAACAACGGCCCCATCGGGAAACTACGTCCTCGGAAAGTGGGCTTTAATCCTAGAGGACATAGTTTTATGCATCCTCTTTGGATTGATGCCCACTGGCCCGTGGACGTGACAGCTCCATGCTGTCGGTGTCTGCAGGTAGCCGACAGCATGGAGCTGTCATCCCAGGATGCGGGCAGTCTCCCCCCGGCATTGCGATCGCAAAAAAGTAAACAAAAAACTGTGTAAAAAAGATGGATCGGATCCATCAGAGAAGCCGAAAATACTCACACGGCTTGTCGGCGGTGTCCCCCGGAGATCTGGTCCTCCCGGACCCGCCGGCGGCCTTCTGCGCATGCGCGCCAGGCGATGACGTCACGCGCAGAAGCCCGGGTGTCCCCGGCAAATTTAAAATCTCCTGGCTCCCGGCTCCTGAAGGTAGCCGGGAAACAGGAGGTGTTACTGGGGACCGCTGTGAGCGGTCCCCGGGCCCGCGATCGCCGCTATCCATTGGATAGCGGCGATCGCGAAAAAGTTGAAAAAGTAAAAGAAAAGTGAAGTTTCACCTCCCCTCATGGATCGGATCCATGAGGGGAGGTGAAAATACTCACCCCCGGTCCTCTGCGATGTCCCGGGACCCGAAATCCCGTCTGCGCATGCGCGCCTGATGATTAACATCGGGCGGGTGCACAGACGGGCTCGAGCCCCGGGAAATTCAAAATTCCTCTGCTCCTGGTAGCCAAGAGCAGAGGGATGTCACAAGGGACATGATCACTGTCATCCAATGGATGACAGTGATCATGTAAAGTAGAAAAAAAAGTGCAAAAAGTAGTAAAAAGTAAAAAAAAAAAAAGTGCAAAAAGTTAAAAAAAAGTTTTAAAAAGTTTTAAAAAGTTAAAAAAGCTTGCGTTTCATCTCCCCCCACGGATCATATCCGTGAGGGAGGATGAAATGATGTACCTAAGGCCCGTGGATTTATCCACGGACCTTACCCCAGCTTCTGCGCACGCCGCAGTCGCCAATATGGCAGGTGCATGCGCAAAAGCTGTGGTAATTTAAAATCTCCCTGCTCCTGGCTACAAAACTTAGCTGAGAGCCTGGAGATTTCACGGGGGGCCGCAGTGAGCGGTTCCTGATCACGTGTTCGCCGTTATCCAATGAATAATGGCGATCACGTAAAAGTTAAAAAAAGGTGAAGGTTCATCTCCCCTCACCGATGCGATTGGTGAGAGGAGATGAAACTTTTTACCGGAGGCCTCCGTATTTGCACCCCGACGCAATCTTCTTCCGTGAACTTTCCCGTATTCTGCGCATGCGACCGCCGGCAAAACACCGGACACATGCGCAGGAGTCGGGGAGCCCAGGAAACTTAACCCTTTCCAGTCCAATTTGTATTCTGGTTTTCCTAGGGGGCTTACTCTTTTTCTGCCATTATACAACAGCGCTATATGCTGGCTAAAGCCAGTACTGCATGAGGTGACACGTTGAAGAGGCTCCGACAGCAGAGAGGCTGGCAATATACAGTAAGAGAACCCCGATGGAAGTCTAGTATTATCGGAGCTGTACAGCCTTAAATCATAATGTCTTCACAGGTCAGACAGTGGATTGGAAAGGGTTAAAACCTCCTTGCTCTCAGCGACCATCGGTCGCCGAGAGCCTGGAGCAGTGACAGGTGGCCTCATTGAGCGGTCCCCGGTCACGTGAAAAAAAGGTAGCGATCTACCTTTGGCCGGTCTCACATGACCGGATAGGAATTACGGATTCGGCATGCGTGTGATCCGCGGTAATACGCAGATCAATCGCATTGGATTAATCAATTCCGCTCACATTAGTGGGTTGGAATTGCGTAATCCACTCGCAGAAAAGAGAACGCAGCAGATTCTATTTTACTGCGGATATCCGCAGCATAGAGCCTATTGTGCTCCATGGTCGTGGATATACCCGCAGCCCATATGCAACTACGTTGTGTACGGGCTGCAGGTACCTGCGTCATCGCTAAGCGACGGTGCGGGAAATGCAAACAAAAAAAAAGTACTGCGCATGACCGCCTGTGTGAGTAGGCAGCTATGCGCAGTACATTACATGACCGTATGCAGGGTCACAGCCGGGCTCACAGCTGGGATCCGCTGCGGGCCTCCGCAAGCAGATTCCGCCTACGGCCGTGTGAGCCCGGCGTTATTCAGACCGCTACCTGTAATACGTAATTTACAAGAAGCCCCTGGAACGCTCGCCTTCCTGCAGTTCCAGGAGCAGCTTGTTGAGCGTCTTCTGTGTGAGACCGCCGCACCTCATCAAGCTTACGAAGACTCACAGAGCACCACTTTTTACACCCCATACCCGCTATTGAGGTCACGAAATACCCCCAAAAAGCATGAGAAGAGGGGGGATACACGGTTTTATTGCCCCATGTACCCATCCCAACCAGCCTCTGTAATTACCCCTGTCTTCGGAAATACCACACAGTTCACATTATTACTTTTATCTAAGATTTGGGGAACGCGCGGAGGGGGGTGATATTTTTAGGGAGTCAATTTTTATTCCGTACAACTGAGCAATTGGGCCTGGGATTTATTCAGTTGTGCCCTGCAATCCAATGTGTGTTCCCTCCATTACAGGCCTTGCCATGTTTCCTGTAAGTAGATTAGGGCCACAATGGGTATGTTTCTGAACACGGGACAAACGGGGGTATCCATTTTGGCGTGAATGTCTTCATTCCTATGTACCCTGTACAAAAAAAAAAGTTTTCAAATTGACAAAATTGCCAAAAAAATGAAAATCATAATTTTTTCCTTCTGCTTTGCTTAAATTTATTCAAATACTGTGGGGTCAAAATACGCAATACACCCCTAGATGAATTTGTTAAGGGGTCTAGTTTTTAAAATGGGGTCATTTGTGGGGGTTCTTTATAGTTTTGGACGTTCAATGGCTCTATAAGTGGGCAATGGGGCCTGGTTTTTGTTCAGTTGTACCCTAAAATCCAACGGGTGCTCCTTCCATTATAGGCCTAGCCATGTGTCCTTTAAGTAGATTAGGGCCACAAGGGGTATGGTTCTGAACACGGGACAAACAGGGGTATCAATTTTGGGGTGAAAGTCTTCATTCCTATGTGTGCTGTACAAAAAAAAACCAGTTTTTAAATTGATACAACTGCCAAAAAAAAGAAAATTATAATTTTTTTCCTACTGCTTTGCTTAGATTTATTCAAAAATTGTAGTATAAAAACACACAGTACACCCCTAGATAAATTCGTTAAGGGGTCTAGTTTTCATAATGGGATCATTTCTGGGGGTTCTCTGTCGTTTTGGCCGCTCAAGGGCTCTACAAGTGGGCAATGGGGCCTAAATCACCTTCATGCTAAATTTCTGTTCTGAAAGCCACCGACTACTCCTTTCATTTTGGGCCCCGTTGTGCATCCAGACATAAGATTAGGGCCACAATGGGTATGTCTCTGAACACGGGAGAAACAGAGGTATCCATTTTCGGGTGCAAGTCTTCATTCATGTGTGCGCTGTACCAAAAAAACTGTTTTTAAAATGACAGAATTGCCAAAAAAACGAAAATCACAATTTTTCCTTTTGCTTTGCTTCAATTCATTCAAAAACTGTGGGGTCAAAATGGGCAGTACACCCCTAGATAAATTCGTTAAGGGGTCTAGTTTTCAAAATGGGGTCACTTGTGGGGGTTCTCTTTGGTTTTGGCCACTCAAGAGCTCTACAAAAGTGCTATTGAGATTAAAACGCCTTCAAGCAAAATTTATGTTCTGAAAGACACCGACTGCTCCTTTCATTTTGGGTCCCGTTGTGCATCTAGACATAAGATTAGGGCCACAATGGTATGTTTCTGAACACGGGAGAAACGGGGGTATCCATTTTGGGGTGTAAATCCTTATTTTCATGGGTTCTATAGGAAAAAATATGTCTTTAAAATGACATATTTGCAAAAATATGAAATTTTATTTTTTCTCCCCTAAATTGAACTAATTCCTGAAAAAAACTGGTGGGGTCAAAATACTCATGACACCCCTCAGTGAATACATTAAGGGGGTCATTTGTGGGGGTATCTATTATTCTGACACTTATGAGCCTTTGCAAACTTGGCTTGGTGCAGGAAAACAAAGTGCTCCTCAAAATGCTGAAAAGTAATGTTAAATCTGTACGTCCTCTAAATGGTTAAAAAAAACCACAAGTTTTTCAAGTGTGCATTCAGAATAAAGTAAACAGGTGGGAATATATATCTTATCAAAAATTTGTACAGTATGTTTGGACATATTTCAGATATTACTGTTGAAAATGTGAAAAAATGACAATGTTTTCAAAATTTTTCCAATATTGGTACTTTTAATAAATATACACAAATGATATCGGTCTCTTTTTACAACCTAAATGAAGAAGTACTTTACGGAGTTATGCTACGTTGAACGACGCATGTCAGATTTCCAAAATTTGGCTCCGTCACTAAGGCGCAAACAGGCTTCGTCACTAAGGGGTTAATACAGATGTGAAAGAGGCCTTATTCACTTGCAGGCGGCACACTCCATTAATTGTATGGGATAGAATAAATTTGATTTGCTGCAGCCCTGTACTTTCTCCCTTCTCAGAAAGAAAGTTACGATTATATGTCGTCCGTACAGAGTACTTGCCGCCTAAGGGTACAATTAAACAGGCAACTTTTCTGCCCTAAATGAGCGTGGTTTGAAAATATAGCAAATTGATCAACACTTGCATAGCTCTATTTATGTAGGGCAATCACCACCACTGAATATACCGAACGATCATTAGTGTAATTGCTTGGGCTCATACAACTTCAGAATTGTTGGCAGCACGTCTTTGTTTACACAGTGTGGTGATATGTGACTGACAACCAATGATTTTAATGTCTGCATAAAAAATGCTGTCGAACAAGTGTATTATTGGCCTGCTAATTGGCTTATGTAAAAGGGTCTTAAAGTCCTGTTATTACTGCAGCATGGGCATAGATTCAAGCAGACAGCCTCTCTCTCTCTGCCATCTACAAGCAGTTTGATCTCAGCAGTGTGCTGGTGGACAATGATAAATTCATGTGAAGATCCCTTTACATGGGATGACTCTCGGTCACAGCGACTTTTGCTCCTGTGTTTTATGCAAGAGCGATAGTCAATTTGTGAATGAAGGTGGATCAGGCCAGAGATTGTGCCGACCCGTCTGCCTCCATTCACTGCAAACAGGCAGTCCCTCAAAGATTGAGCAACTCCTGTTTCCACGGGCCTACAAGCGAGCGTTTTCTCTCGGCGGATGCTTCTAAACGGGAATTCTACGCTTCACAATAGATTCTTTACATGAGGATCTAAAATACTGTTAAAAGGGGTTTTTGACCTTTATACCATCAAACACCGATCTTTAAGATAGCTAATTTTATCGGAAGGGTCCACGGCCCAGGAATCATGCTAATCAATTGTTTGCTGGGTCTGGTGAATCAGTGCATGAAGTTCATATGTAACAAAAGCACACAGCTCCATACACTGTGCAGTGACCTGGATTGATATTCACTTAAATAGGAACTGTGCTTGCCATATCCATCCAAGCTGCTGCAGAGTGTACGGGGGTGTATGATTCCGGCACTGAAACATCGACCCAGGCAAATAGCAGAATGCACAGATCCCAGGCAGCGGACCCCAATCAATAAACTATTGTTGACCTATCCTAGAGATAGGTCATCAATGTTTTCGATGTGGAAAACCCCTTTAAATTTTCCATTAGTGACGCACATTATCAAATCTATGATCTAGTAATATGAAATAATATATTACAGTTGATTGCACCATTTTTTTTAAAAATTGACCAAAATGAGAGAGAGAGAAACTATCTGTGAACATGTGTGGGATAAATTAAAAGTGACTCACCCCGTTATTGAAGTAGGTATCCAAAACCTTGAGACCATGATCTTTGCACCCCTCATCTGAGGCCACCTCATATTCTGCCTAAAAAGGAGATATAATTTGAAATCAATAACCATTACAGAACAAAAATATAATAAAAAAGAGAATAAGAGTTCTAGACAATCAAAAAAAAAAAGGTCAATACACTAAAAACTCATTGACCTTCTTGGTTGGAGTTAAAACAGAATACGATTGCTCACCACCTACAAGAAGACTCTGCTCTCATATGCTTAACACCTGCAAATCGGAGGTGTCTGCAACATAGTCCAGGCCTACATATGGTTGTGCTGGACATAGTTTAGATTAGAAGGCTAAATATTGAATAGCAGAAATTTATACAATCCAGCCGTTGTAGAACAGGCTGTCATAGCGGGGAGACACAAAAATCCAAGCATAGACCTAGAATGAGGTTGATAAAAAGTTTAAACCCTATATATAGATATTACAGTCCATGCTCCCACCATAAAGGCATGAATTAATATACACCATTAATTATGGGCTCTATTTCATTAAATTATTTTTTTTAAAAAAGCTTAGGGAAGTCTTTGTTCTGGCATACATTAAACTACTTTTTTGCCTAAAAACCAAAAACGACCATTTAGTCATTTTCTTCCATCTTTAAATGGGTTGTCCACTTAGCAGAATCCATTTTTGTTAGAAGGGACCTGAAAAATAGTCTGCTCAAGGGTGCATTCAGACGACCGTATATACGGCGTCTCTCTCTGCAGGGGGAGGAGGCTGGAAGAGTCGGGAGCAGTGCTCTGAGCTCCCGCCCCCTCTCTGCCTCCTCTCCACCCCCCTGCACTATTTTCAATGAGGAGAGGCATGACGGGGTGGAGCTAATTCCCAGAACTTAGCCCCCACCCCCGTTCCACCTCCTCATTGCAAATAGTGCAGAGGGGCAGAGAGGGGGCAGGAGCTCAGAGCACTGCTCCCGGCTCTTCCAGCCTCCACCTCTGCGGAGAGAGATGCCGTATACCGGCTGGGTGTGAAAACCCAGGCGATATACGGTCGTATGAATGCACCCTTAAGCTGTAAAGGAACCTGGCAGCAAATGTTTAATTTCCCAACACTGGGGAAATAAAAGGGGTTGTCCTACTTCTAGCTGCAGGAAGCAGACAGCTCCATACATTGCACAGTGGTCCAGGTTAGTACTGCAGGCTGAGTTCTATGGAAGTGAATGGAAGCTGAGCTGCAATACCAGACACAACCCACGGACAAGGGTGGCGCTGTGTTTGGAAGAAAGCAAACATGTTTTTTTCTAACTCTCTAGACAACCCTTTTAAGTACCTCTGGAGAGATTCACCACACAAGCAAGCAACCCAACAACAACCAGTAATATGACCAGAAGGCGTGTGTGTAGGGATGTGCCTTTCATTGCTCTCTTGAATAGGACATTTTCACCCCTCCTCCCAACTCCTAAAAAAGATCTTTGTTGCTAAAATAAAAGTAACCACTTTTTTATTACGTTTTAACCTAAACTACATACAATAGTCTCTTGGTCTTGACGGATTGGGCCTTCACATGGAACATGTGTTTTGCTTTTCTAGCATGATTTTGGTGGGTGGTCACAATAGAGTAATTAGCTGGAACGTTTTAATGCTAGATCAAGAGACTGTTTTTAATGTGCAACTTAGAAAGTACCGTAGTACAGTAAACAGTGTTTTCTCACTTAAAGGGAATCTGTCAGCTCCAAACACCACCATAAACTAAGTTATGGTGCGGTTTAGTGAGGTGACGGGGATCAGGGACATGTATTTTATTATACCGCATGATTGAGAGAACTAGTGAGTATAACAAAATACATCAAAGGCTCTGTGAACAGTACCATATCTTACTGTATGGTGAAGATTGGAGCTGATGGGTTCCTTTTATTATAAGACTGCATTCACAGTGTGTTTGTGGACTGAGCTGATTTCTGAAGGAAGCAGACAGCTCTGTTCCCACTGCAGTGGCCAAACTTGGTATTACATGCTAAGTTCCAATTGAAATGATTAGGATCTCTGCCTGTAATACTAAGTCTGGTGACTGCAGTGGGAAGCTGTCTGCTTCCTGCAGAAATCAACTTTGTGCATGAGTGCATCAGCTCAGCAAACAGCAGTGGTTCCTGGAGACGGACCCACTCCAATCTACTATTAATGGCCTATCCTAAGGCTGGCTCATCAATAGTATACAACCCCTTTAAACTATGGACAAGTTGTTTTTTTTTTTATTAGAACAGTCTAGCTAATCACAGGAAATTCAGCTACTGGTGCCCTCAGTACTCAACTGTAGTTTATAGGGGACACTAGTAACAAGTGTACGATTTCCCTGTTGCTCCACCGCAGGAAAATTAAGGCATTACACACTTCTGATAAAAATTGATGGGCTGCTCTTGTAAAGTATGGATTAGCTGGGTCCTCCGAAGCAAGAAATCCTCTTTATAGCTGCTCTCCACTCTGCTATTCGATGAAGGTCTTAACCCTTACATATTAACTCAGAATTTCCTAATCTGATATTGGAAAATAAGTTCTGATAGTATCTCCTTGAGTAACAAAATTAGTTGTGCCTTGTTTTGGTAAAGTTTATACAGATAAATGTGCTTTGTGAGTAAATGTTAGAACAGAGTTTAAGAAATACCCTCAAAAAGTGTGCACAGAGGCCAAACTCCTGGAGAACATCCAGTCCTGAGCTGATGGGAACACATAAACCTAAGCATAATTACAATTTCTTGACTAAATCTACAAAGCTAATAAACAAATGCTAAATTATTAAATAACCGTTCAAGAAATGTTTATATAGCTCAATGACTTAAAGGAGGTGAAACTAAAGAACTGACGGACCCAAATGCAAAGATTTCAATGGCCACCTTTAGCATACAGAATTCTATGTGTCAGTGAAAGCAGAAAAAAATGCCATAAATCACTTGAAATGTCAAATCTTACTGATTGAAATAAAACATGGACTCTGAAACCATTCAACCAGCGCCAAGATCATTGGGAAGAGATTTTCTACAGTCATTTTATTGGCACATCTTTGGACTTCGTAGTGAAAACTTTTCAATTGGTACTGTTGGCTAGGCCATACTATAATAAATTTAAAAGGGTCGTTCAAAAGCTGAAGAAAGTAAACTAGCTGCAGGAAACATTATAAAGTTATAAAACATTACTCGACTTAGACTGGTAGAGTTGGAAGGGACCTCCGGGGTCATCGGGTCCAAACCCCTGCTCAGTGCAGGTTTTACTAAATCATCCCAGACAGATATTTGTCCAGCCTTTGTTTAAACACTTCCATTGAAGGAGAAATCACCACCTCCCATGGTAACCTGTTCCACCGATTGATCACCCTCATTATCAGAAAGTTTTTTCTAATATCTAATCTGTGTCTCCCCTCTTTCAGTTTCATCCCATTGCTTCCAGTCTTTCCTTGCACAAATGAGAATAGGGCTGATCCCTCTGCCCTGCGACAGCCCTTCAGATATTTGTAGACAGCTATTAAGTCTCCTCTCAGCCTTTTTTGAAAGCTAAATATTCCCAGATCCTTTAGCCGTTCTTCATAGGACATGATTTGCAGACCTCTCACCATCTTGGTAACTCTTCTCTGAACTTGCTCCAGTTTGCCTGTCTTTTTTAAAGTGCGGTGCCCAGAACTGGACACAGTATTCCAGATGAGGTCTGACTAAGAAAAAGTAGAGGGGAAAAATTAGCTCACGTGATCTAGACTCTAGGCTTCTCTTAATACATCCCAGAATTGTGTTTGCCTTTTTGGCTGCTGCATCACATTGTTCACTCATGTTCAGTCTATGATCTATTAGTATACCCAGGTCTTTTTCACATGTGCTCCTACTTAGCCCAATTCCTCCAATTTTGTATGTGCTCTCTTCATTTTTCTTGCCCAGATGTAGGACTTTGCATTTCTCCTTGTTAAATACCATTCTGTTAGTTGCTGCCCACTGTTCAAGCTTTTCTAGATTTTTTTGAATACTTTCTCTCTCTTCCCTAGTGTTAGCTATCCCTCCTAGCTTTGTCGTCAGCAAATTTGCTCAGTTTCCTATCAATTCCCTCCTCCAGATCATTCATAAAAATGTTGAACACTACTGGGCCTCGGACAGAGCCTTGTGGAACCCCACTTGATACATTCTTCCACTTGGATGTGCAGCCATTTTTGACCACTCTTTGAGTACGATCACTCAGCCAGTTCTGAATCTACCTAACAGTTGCCTTGTCAATTCCATATTTGGTCATTTTTTCAATAAGTATAGTATGAGATACTTTGTCAAATGCTTTACTAAGGTCAAGATATACTATATCCACTGCATTTCCCTGATCAACCCAGTTGATGATACAGTCATAGAAGGCATGACTTGTTTGTCACAAACCCATGCTGGCTCTGGTTAATTACTCCATTTTCATCCAAGTACTTGCATACATGCTGTTTAATAATTTGTTCAAAGATCTTTCCCGGTATAGAAGTCAGGCTCCCAGGCCTGTGGTTTCCTGGATCCACCTTCTTCCCTTTTTTAAAGATAGGGACAACATTTGCTCTTTTCCAATCTTCTGGGACTTCTCATGTTCTCCAAGAATTTTCAAAGATTATGGAGAGTAGTTCAGCAATTACCTCCACTGCTTCCTTTAGTATCCTAGGATGTAATTCATTTGGACCTTGAGACTTGTGTTAATTTAAGTTAGCTAAATGTTCCCTCACCAGCTCTCTGCCTATAGATAGCCTGCATTCTTTTATTTCCCCACTAGCACAGGGAAGATAAGTTGATGTTTCATCTACTTTCTGAGAGAAAACAGATACAACATAGGAATTTAAACGTTCGGACTTCTCGACATCATTCTTAACCAATTCACCATTTTCATCTTGTAAGCATCCAATAGCATCTTTGACTTTTCTTTTGCTTTTAACATATTCCCAAAATCCAATACAGCTTCAGTGCTCCCCATGGCCATTTGTTCACTTTCTTGGAGTGATGACTTTCTATAGCAGCACTTGTCTACTGAAGCCAATCACTGGCTTAACTGCTAATTCTAGCATGACTAATAACTGTGGAAGCCACAAAGGGGCTGCAGTGGTCACGTGTTGATTAAAGCAGGTCATCACTGCAGGAGAATAAACAAAGACTAGCAAGGACCACTAGCGCATCCGCACTGGAGTGGTCGAGGATTTTACAAGTGAATATTTAATTTTTTTTTATTTATAACATTTCCTACCATTTATTTTTTCAACTCTTGGGCAACACCATCAAAGCCAATACCTAGCAGCTCACACAGCGAGAAGCATATAAACTATGCTACCAAAAGTATTTAGACACCCCTATCAGTAGAATAGATTGTGTCTTATTAGCATGCCATGTGTCCCAAGCCATGCTACATAAGATGCAGACCCTTGGAGGTAATAGCCATAGTTTGTGACGGGAAAGGCATGCTACCGGTTATGCTGCTGCAGACACAAGCTGTCCGTCACAGAGTACAATGCATCGGCCCATCTACAAGAAGGGTAGTCATTGGACAGTTAAGCAATGGAAGAACGTACTTTGGAGTAATGAGTTGCACTACTCCATCTTCAAATCAGATGGACGTACCTGGGTGTGGAGGAGCCTGGAGAACACCTTTTGCCTTAGCGTGTTGTGCCAACAAAAAGTACAGTGGAGGTTCCATTCTAGTCTGGGGATGGATGTTTTATGTGGCATGGTCTCAGTCCTTTGGTTGTAGTGGCAAGAATACAGAGATGTACCTTAACATTCTAGACAATAACATGCTGGCAATACTCAGCAATAATGTGATGGCAATAATCTGGAAATTGCAAGTAATACTTGCAACAACCCAATCTTATCACAAATTCAACGCTGTTTTATATTGGTTTGAGTTTATGGATATTACAAAGTGCAGAGTCCTAAGTTGAGCCTTATTGAACATTTTTGGGACGAACTGAAACATTGAGTCAGAAAATATGAACAGCATTCACTTTCTTTGAGAGAACTCCTCAGATGGTTTCCAAATGAGGCCCATTAAGTATTAACATATATAAATACTACCTTTGATTCTATCTCAGATGTCCAATTATTTTTGGTAGGAAACTGTACATCACGTATTGCTAGCAATGCTGCATTTGAGTGGATATAATTTAAGTGTTGGTCCTTCTTCTCTATAGCTGCCCACAGACATCTGTTGAAAGCAATGTCTACCCCTCAGGACAATACTTTAAATTTTAAAATTAGAGGGTCCATTAAAACTCACTGACAAAAAAACATGTGTAAAATTATGGATCATTAAAGTTCTTTACATTCATCCATGTTCTTGGTTACAATCACTTGTTTGTTGGGTTGATTCCTGGATGATAATTGAGCCTATATACCTTTCAGGTGAACTTTCTGGGCAGGATACCAAGTGCCAACAGACAATAAAATCTAATATATTATTTTAGGTGCCAGCTGGACAAGTGCTTATACTTGTCTTTGAATGATCACACAATGAAAGTGTGAAATATATTACTTGCTGAAAAGAACTCAACTGACTGAGAGTTGACCAAAAAAGAAAAAAACGTTAAAGGGAGGCAGAGAGGCCGAGTGAAAGGAAGGCAAGGCAAGGCAGGCCAGGCCGAGAGGCCGGAAAGGCAGGCCAGGCCGAGAGGCCGGAAAGGCAGGCCAGGCCGAGAGGCCGGAAAGGCAGGCCAGGCCGAGAGGCCGGAAAGGCAGGCCAGGCCGAGAGGCCGGAAAGGCAGGCCAGGCCGAGAGGCAGGCCAGGCAGAGAGGCCGGAAAGGCAGGCCAGGCCGAGAGGCCGGAAAGGCAGGCCAGGCCGAGAGGCCGGAAAGGCAGGCCAGGCCGAGAGGCCGGAAAGGCAGGCCAGGCCGAGAGGCCGGAAAGGCAGGCCAGGCCGAGAGGCCGAGAGGCAGGCCAGGCCGAGAGGCAGGCCAGGCCGAGAGGCCGAGAGGAAGGCCAGGCCGAGAGGAAGGCCAGGCCGAGAGGCCGAGAGGAAGGCCAGGCCGAGAGGCCGAGAGGAAGGCCAGGCAGAGAGGCCGAGAGGAAGGCGAGGCAGAGAGGCCGAGAGGAAGGCCAGGCAGAGAGGCCGAGAGGAAGGCCAGGCAGAGAGGCCGAGAGGAAGGCCAGGCAGAGAGGCCGAGAGGAAGGCCAGGCAGAGAGGCCGAGAGGAAGGCCAGGCAGAGAGGCCGAGAGGAAGGCCAGGCAGAGAGGCCGAGAGGAAGGCCAGGCAGAGAGGCCGAGAGGAAGGCGAGGCAGAGAGGCCGAGAGGAAGGCCAGGCAGAGAGGCCGAGAGGAAGGCGAGGCAGAGAGGCCGAGAGAAAGGCGAGGCAGAGAGGCCGAGAGAAAGGCGAGGCAGAGAGGCCGAGAGAAAGGTAAGACGAGGCAGAGAGGCCGAGAGGAAGGAAGGCATGGCAGAGTGGGAAGGCGGAGAGGGAAGGAGTAAGGAAGACGAGGCGGAGAGGGAAAGAGGAAGGAAGGCGAGGCGGAGAGGGAAAGAGGAAGGAAGGCGAGGCGGAGAGGGCAGGAGTAAGGAAGGCGAGGCGGAGAGGGCAGGAGTAAGGAAGGCGAGGCGGAGAGGGCAGGAGTAAGGAAGGCGAGGCGGAGAGGGCAGGAGTAAGGAAGGCAGCAAGGGCAGGAGGAAGGAAGGAAGGCAGCGAGGGCAGGAGGAAGGAAGGAAGGCAGCGAGGGAAAGAGGAAGGAAGGAAGGCAGCGAGGGAAAGAGGAAGGAAGGAAGGCAGCGAGGGAAAGAGGAAGGAAGGCAGCGAGGGAAAGAGGAAGGAAGGAAGGCAGCGAGGGAAAGAGGAAGGAAGGAAGGCAGCGAGGGAAAGAGGAAGGAAGGAAGGCAGCGAGGGAAAGAGGAAGGAAGGAAGGCAGCGAGGGAAAGAGGAAGGAAGGAAGGCAGCGAGGGAAAGAGGAAGGAAGGAAGGCAGCGAGGGAAAGAGGAAGGAAGGAAGGCAGCGAGGGAAAGAGGAAGGAAGGAAGGCAGAGAGGGAAAGAGGAAGGAAGGCAGAGAGGGAAGGAGGAAGGAAGGCAGAGAGGGAAGGAGGAAGGAAGGCAGAGAGGGAAGGAGGAAGGAAGGCAGAGAGGGAAGGAGGAAGGAAGGCAGAGAGGGAAGGTGGAAGGAAGGCAGAGAGGGAAGGTGGAAGGAAGGCAGAGCGGAGAGGGAAGGTGGAAGGAAGGCAAGGCGGAGAGGGAAGGTGGAAGGAAGGCAAGGCGGAGAGGGAAGGAGGAAGGAAGGCAAGGCGGAGAGGGAAGGAGGAAGGAAGGCAAGGCGGAGAGGGAAGGAGGAAGGAAGGCAAGGCGGAGAGGGAAGGAGGAATTAAGGCAAGGCGGAGAGGGAAGGAGGAAGGAAGACAAGGCGAAGAGGGAAGGAGGAAGGCAAGGCGGAGAGGGAAGGAGGAAGGCAAGGCGGAGAGGGAAGGAGGAAGGCAAGGCGGAGAGGGAAGGAGGAAGGCAAGGCGGAGAGGGAAGGAGGAAGGCAAGGCGGAGAGGGAAGGAGGAAGGCAAGGCGGAGAGGGAAGGAGGAAGGCAAGGCGGAGAGGGAAAGAGGAAGGCAAGGCGGAGAGGGAAAGAGGAAGGCAAGGCGGAGAGGGAAAGAGGAAGGCAAGGCGGAGAGGGAAAGAGGAAGGCAAGGCGGAGAGGGAAAGAGGAAGGCAAGGCGGAGAGGGAAAGAGGAAGGAAGGCAAGGCGGAGAGGGAAAGAGGAAGGAAGGCAAGGCGGAGAGGGAAGGAGGAAGGAAGGCAAGGCGGAGAGGGAAAGAGGAAGGAAGGCAAGGCGAGAGGGAAAGAGGAAGGAAGGCAAGGCGGAGAGGGAAAGAGGAAGGAAGGCAAGGCGGAGAGGGAAAGAGGAAGGAAGGCAAGGCGGAGAGGGAAGGAGGAAGGAAGGCAAGGCGGAGAGGGAAGGAGGAAGGAAGGCAAGGCGGAGAGGGAAGGAGGAAGGAAGGCAAGGCGGAGAGGGAAGGAGGAAGGAAGGCAAGGCGGAGAGGGAAGGAGGAAGGAAGGCAAGGCGGAGAGGGAAGGAGGAAGGAAGGCAAGGCGGAGAGGGAAGGAGGAAGGAAGGCAAGGCGGAGAGGGGAGGAGGAAGGAAGGCAAGGCGGAGAGGGAAGGAGGAAGGAAGGCAAGGCGGAGAGGGAAGGAGGAAGGAAGGCAAGGCGGAGAGGGAAGGAGGAAGGAAGGCAAGGCGGAGAGGGAAGGAGGAAGGAAGGCAAGGCGGAGAGGGAAGGAGGAAGGAAGGCAAGGCGGAGAGGGAAGGAGGAAGGAAGGCAAGGCGGAGAGGGAAGGAGGAAGGAAGGCAAGGCGGAGAGGGAAGGAGGAAGGAAGGCAAGGCGGAGAGGGAAGGAGGAAGGAAGGCAAGGCGGAGAGGGAAGGAGGAAGGAAGGCAAGGCGGAGAGGGAAGGAGGAAGGAAGGCAAGGCGGAGAGGGAAAGAGGAAGGAAGGCAAGGCGGAGAGGGAAGGAGGAAGGAAGGCAAGGCGGAGAGGGAAGGAGGAAGGAAGGCAAGGCGGAGAGGGAAGGAGGAAGGAAGGCAAGGCGGAGAGGGAAGGAGGAAGGAAGGCAAGGCGGAGAGGGAAGGAGGAAGGAAGGCAAGGCGGAGAGGGAAGGAGGAAGGAAGGCAAGGCGGAGAGGGAAGGAGGAAGGAAGGCAGAGAGGGAAGGAGGAAGGAAGGCAGAGAGGGAAGGAGGAAGGAAGGCAGAGAGGGAAGGTGGAAGGAAGGCAGAGAGGGAAGGTGGAAGGAAGGCAGAGCGGAGAGGGAAGGTGGAAGGAAGGCAAGGCGGAGAGGGAAGGTGGAAGGAAGGCAAGGCGGAGAGGGAAGGAGGAAGGAAGGCAAGGCGGAGAGGGAAGGAGGAAGGAAGGCAAGGCGGAGAGGGAAGGAGGAAGGAAGGCAAGGCGGAGAGGGAAGGAGGAATTAAGGCAAGGCGGAGAGGGAAGGAGGAAGGAAGACAAGGCGAAGAGGGAAGGAGGAAGGCAAGGCGGAGAGGGAAGGAGGAAGGCAAGGCGGAGAGGGAAGGAGGAAGGCAAGGCGGAGAGGGAAGGAGGAAGGCAAGGCGGAGAGGGAAGGAGGAAGGCAAGGCGGAGAGGGAAGGAGGAAGGCAAGGCGGAGAGGGAAGGAGGAAGGCAAGGCGGAGAGGGAAGGAGGAAGGCAAGGCGGAGAGGGAAAGAGGAAGGCAAGGCGGAGAGGGAAAGAGGAAGGCAAGGCGGAGAGGGAAAGAGGAAGGCAAGGCGGAGAGGGAAAGAGGAAGGCAAGGCGGAGAGGGAAAGAGGAAGGCAAGGCGGAGAGGGAAAGAGGAAGGAAGGCAAGGCGGAGAGGGAAAGAGGAAGGAAGGCAAGGCGGAGAGGGAAGGAGGAAGGAAGGCAAGGCGGAGAGGGAAAGAGGAAGGAAGGCAAGGCGAGAGGGAAAGAGGAAGGAAGGCAAGGCGGAGAGGGAAAGAGGAAGGAAGGCAAGGCGGAGAGGGAAGGAGGAAGGAAGGCAAGGCGGAGAGGGAAGGAGGAAGGAAGGCAAGGCGGAGAGGGAAGGAGGAAGGAAGGCAAGGCGGAGAGGGAAGGAGGAAGGAAGGCAAGGCGGAGAGGGAAGGAGGAAGGAAGGCAAGGCGGAGAGGGAAGGAGGAAGGAAGGCAAGGCGGAGAGGGAAGGAGGAAGGAAGGCAAGGCGGAGAGGGAGGAGGAAGGAAGGCAAGGCGGAGAGGGAAGGAGGAAGGAAGGCAAGGCGGAGAGGGAAGGAGGAAGGAAGGCAAGGCGGAGAGGGAAGGAGGAAGGAAGGCAAGGCGGAGAGGGAAGGAGGAAGGAAGGCAAGGCGGAGAGGGAAGGAGGAAGGAAGGCAAGGCGGAGAGGGAAGGAGGAAGGAAGGCAAGGCGGAGAGGGAAGGAGGAAGGAAGGCAAGGCGGAGAGGGAAGGAGGAAGGAAGGCAAGGCGGAGAGGGAAGGAGGAAGGAAGGCAAGGCGGAGAGGGAAGGAGGAAGGAAGGCAAGGCGGAGAGGGAAGGAGGAAGGAAGGCAAGGCGGAGAGGGAAAGAGGAAGGAAGGCAAGGCGGAGAGGGAAGGAGGAAGGAAGGCAAGGCGGAGAGGGAAGGAGGAAGGAAGGCAAGGCGGAGAGGGAAGGAGGAAGGAAGGCAAGGCGGAGAGGGAAGGAGGAAGGAAGGCAAGGCGGAGAGGGAAGGAGGAAGGAAGGCAAGGCGGAGAGGGAAGGAGGAAGGAAGGCAAGGCGGAGAGGGAAGGAGGAAGGAAGGCAAGGCGGAGAGGGAAGGAGGAAGGAAGGCAAGGCGGAGAGGGAAGGAGGAAGGAAGGCAAGGCGGAGAGGGAAGGAGGAAGGAAGGCAAGGCGGAGAGGGAAGGAGGAAGGAAGGCAAGGCGGAGAGGGAAGGAGGAAGGAAGGCAAGGCTGAGAGGGAAGGAGGAAGGAAGGCAAGGCTGAGAGGGAAGGAGGAAGGAAGGCAAGGCGGAGAGGGAAGGAGGAAGGAAGGCAAGGCAGAGAGGGAAGGAGGAAGGAAGGCAAGGCAGAGAGGGAAGGAGGAAGGAAGGCAAGGCAGAGAGGGAAGGAGGGAGGAAGCAGAAAAAAATGACACCGGAACAGATAGAGAAGATAGAGAGGGAAGGATGAAAAAAAAAGGAAGAGAGGGAGGGACTAAAATAAAAAAGACATGACTGATGCATGAAAAAAAGAGAACACACTAATGTTAAAAAATCCACTTACCACAGCATCTAAGAATTCAATGCACCTCTTCAGCTCCAGACGGGTGTCACAGAACTGTCTGAAGAGAAGTCTTCCGATTGGCTGCTTCTCACACACGCTGCTGTAGTCTCTTTCTGAGGCACAGAAAATTAATATAAAATTAGCTTTACAGCACTGTAGAACACCAAGAAGCAAATACCCTGCATCTCTATTAGACAGATCGCAATCACAATGCTCAGTGGGGTCTCCACAACATATTGGGAGTGACATTTAGCTTACTTTATATATAAATTTACTTTTCGTGTTCAGCTTTTGTATACGCCTAATGACCTGCTTACTGAGTCACCCTAAATGTATTTATAGAGCCATAATTTGCATTATTAGCTCTAGCTTGGTGTAAATTCATACAAAACATGCCTACTTCACCAATGGGAAGAACTGTTTGCCAGCTCCACTAAGGAGATAACTAGACATATAGAGAGAGCGATGAAAAGAGAGATAGTGGGAGAGAGCCTAACGGCCGTCCCACAGACTATCGCTCCACTGCTTTCACACAGGAGCCGTATTCGTTCACTGAATGGAGGTGGAGCGCACGGGAAATCTCTTCCTCCATTCACAATTAACAGTCAGTCATTCATAGATGAAGGTCTGCCTGCTTACACTGAGCGACAACTCGCCACTAGTCGTTTCATTTCAGTGAGCCCAAACAAAGCGGGTAATGAGTGATTTCTCTGTCAACACTCTTTTGGGTTCCACAGTTACATGGGACAACTATTGCTTAAAATCACTTGCCTGAGCGTTTTTTTGGCTGAGAGTTGGCCTATGTAAAAGTTCCATAGAGAAAAACAGACAGACACACACAACGACAGACAGAGGCGCATAGACAGACAGGCGCAGCAGACACAAAGATATAAAGTGATATAACTATTTACTAGAGTTGAGTGAACATACTCTGGCGAGCTTGATGCTCGTTCGAGTATTAGCGTACCCGATGGTGCTCGTTACTCGAACGAGTAGCAAATCGCGTTCGACCCCGCCCCAGCTTTTGGCTCCTCCCCGCTGTGGCATGCCTGTTTTGGCCCCTCCCTGCCACGACGCAGCGCGCATCATTTGAAAATTTTTGGTCTGGCAGGGAGGGGAAGGGGAAGGAGGAGGGGGATCCACGTGTACCTGCCTTTCTTTTTCTTCATCTCTACTGCGGAAGGTACGCACGGCTCGCGGTCGGACATGCGCAGTACAGATTTTATATATATATATTTTTTTTTAACTCCTGCTTTTCCTGCATCATCACCTTGCGATGAAGTGGAATCAGCAACCTTTCTACAATGTCAATTGCGGATGGTCCGCGCGTCGGACTTCAATGGAAGCTGACTGCGCAGAATAAGTGCAAAAATGGAGCATGTTGTGGTTTTTCCTCCGCGAGCGGAAACCGCAATTGGCTTCTGCTCGTGTGCAGGATGAATCACTTTTCCATAGCATGCTATGTATGGTATTTGCTGCAGAACCCGGAGGCAGAAGCCCGCTCCGGATTCCGCAATGCAAATCTGCCCATGTGCAGGCGGCCTAATATAACTATAAATCCATGCAAAATAAGTAAAGCAAACTATCTGAAAATGTGTTCAATATTGTAAAATATTGCCTTAAATTGAAAGCAGCAACATAACATCCAAAACTAATGCAAAGTACAGTAAATGTATGTTTGCATCTCATTCCATTTACAAGAATTGCTTCTCTGTAGGATGACTGTGGAACCAGCACCAGACAGGTCCATGGCAATGCTCTCATCTCCCTCCCGCCTCTGTGGTCAGATAGCTGCATGCAGTCTGGGGTGTCTAAGCCTCGAGAAGTGAGCGCCATCCACACGTCAATGGAAAGAAGGATGCAGTATTTATATCAAATATAGAGAGAAGCCTTATTAATATTAATATGTCTGCGATGCGATCCTCAGGTATGAGGAAGCCATTCATTACGCCAGACGGTGAGGAATGTATGCACGGCATACGTCACTACAGGAGCTACAAATAACACACTCTTGCTCACTGAGACTTGCGGTAAAACTGAAATCCATGTGCCGGTTAGGATACACTTTAAACATTTTAACACCTAAGCTTATAAATTACAGAACATTAAATGGAAGATGTTCACTTAGAGGGAAGTTTGATAATCCGATGGAAAGTTCTCCTTACTTCCTTCGCCAACCCAACATGTGGCACCTGTTGGAGTGACCAATAGTAGTCTGACGCAAATGTACATAATGCCAATGCAATATAACGAATCTGCATGCTGTAACTTACATATGTAGCAATTCTTAACATGACCAGCACATTGTGATAACTCTATTTACAACATTGTAATTAAAGGCTATGGACACCTTTGTTGTATCATTTTCTTTTCACTTAAATCCATATATTTTGGGCTGACAAATTTCTTCTGTTTGTCTTCTGCAGCTTCTACATATCACTTTATATATGTAGTAGAAGCTGCAGTTTAAGTCTCAATAGGAGATCTGTCAGTGTGCTGTCTCTGCTCTCTCCTCTCCTACACCTTCAGCTAATTTAGGACTACAACAAAAGTTTATTTTTGTTGGTGGTCATAAATTACCCGATAAAACATGCTGGAGAGAAGGGATATTCTCCTATTGAGTCTCGATGGTCCTATTATTTATTCTATGAGTCTGCAGTGTCTGTCTACAGCGATATGTAGAAGCTGCAGAAGACAAATGGTGCAAGTTTATATTAAACTCCAATGCGAAAAAATGATTGTGAGCCCAAAATACATGCATTTAAGTGAAAAGGAATGGTTTTAAACATTAAGTTAATATTTGCTACAACTGCTTTATTAATTATTTAGCCTTTAGAGGTTGGTGGTAGGTGTCCTTGAAAATTATATTAATTAGGCCTACATTTGTGCAGAGAATACCACACAGTGATCATTTTGTTTGCATACATACATGCTTGTCTTGAAGTAGTCTCACTCAAGCCCTCTTTACATCTGAGGTTGCTGTCATTGTAAGGCTTATTCAGACGACCGTATATCGGCGTCTCTCTGCAGGGGAAGGAGGCTGGAAGAGCCAGGAGCAGTGCTCTGCCTCCTCTCCACCCACTCTCCGCCCCCTGCACTATTTGCAATGAGAGGCGGCGAGAAGGGGGCGGGGATAAGTTTCGGGAATTAGTCCCACCTCCCCTCATTGCAAATAGTGCAGAGGGACGGAGATGGGCGGGAGCTCAGAGCACTGCTCCCGGCTCTTCCAGCCTCCTCCCCCTGCAGAGAGTGACGCTGTATATCGGCCGGTGTGAATACGTGGCCGATATACGGTCGTCTGAGCCCTAAGACTGACACACAAAAAACCCTCAACATAACTCCAACAGACACCATAAGGGTCATCAGTCGCCATCGAGATCAGGCATACATAGAAAGTTATGAATGGCAGACATTTTTTTATATGCAAAAAAACATTTTGCTTGGCAGCACAATTCAGGACCAGAGCATTTTTATTTTTCAATCAACAGAGCTGCATCAGGCCTGGTTGTTTTTATTGGTCAGAAAATGGCCATTTTGGATTCTTAATGGAATTTTCTGTGCTTGATAAGCAATGTAATATTTTATAGCACGGGTTGTTATGAATGTGGCGATAACAATTATGTGTAACGTTTTTTTGTCCGTTTTATTTTTTTTAATATTTAAGGCCTTGCATAAGGGGAAAAAATTGTTACTTTTTTTGTAAAAACATTTAGATAACACAGTCAAAAATGACTGCATCTTCTGCACAGTTAAACGGTGTAGAGGAGTGATTAGATGAGCAATTCCATATCATTTTACTCCTTTTCTGGGAAAAACCTCATATATGACAACTAGAAATGAGCGAGCATACTCGTCCGAGCTTGATGCTCGTTCGAGTATTAGGGTGCTCGAGATGCTCGGTACTCGAGACGAGCACCACGCGGTACTCGTCTCGATTAAACGAGCACTGAACATTGAATTCAATGGATTCGGCAATACAGCCAGCTCCATTGAAAGCAATGGGCTGCCGGCAATCGCGGGATGAATTGTCGGGAAGGGCTTAAATATATAAGCCCTTCCCTGCAATTCATCCAGAAATGTGTAAAAATAAAAAATATATATATGAATTCATGAATGGGTGAGTGAGTGTTGCCTCTGATTGGCTCAGCGCAGCTCTCAGCTGAATGACAGCAGTTCAGCACCACAGTGCAGGGGACAGCAGGAGAACACGCGGCTGTGCCCCGGCAGCTGAAGGGAGGTGAGTATCTATTTTTTTTGTTTTTTTAAATCACTTTTAATTCATTTCCAGGGAATGGCTTATATGTCAAGTCCTTCCCTAAAAAAGAATTCAGGTGTGCCAGCGGACCATTGTCTTCAATGGAGTCGCCGGCAGCAGCAGCGGCTCCATTGAAGAGAATGCCTGCATTTTTATTCTTTTTTACACTAAAATCTTTCTTTTTCAGGTAAGGGCTTATGTTTTTAAGCCCTTCCCGAAAATTCATCCCCCTCGCCTGCCCTATCCGTTTCTGTGTTTTTTACATGACTTTGGTGATTTGCTAAGATTTTCACAAATGAAAACCTTAGCGGAGCACCAGTCATATACAAAGATGCTCGAGTTGCCCATTGACTTCAATGGGGTTCGTTACTCGAAACGAACTCTCGAGCATCACTGAAAGTTCGACTCGAGTAACGAGCACCCGAGCATTTTGGTGCTCGCTCATCTCTAATGACAACCGAAGAGCAAATATGATCTCCGATTGACAGGTGGGTGATGAGATGAACGAAAATACATGTCACGCCTTCCCTGTGACAGGGAAATACACTGAAGAATCACAGAATTTCTCTGCCACGGGCTCGTTTCTCACCCCTCTACCTGTCCTCTACACACACTGACTGAAAGGGGTATGGGTCACGAATCTTCGCTTTAAAAAATTACACCAAAAGCATATTGACAGCGCAGATAGAATGGGAGCCACAGCAGTTTAATGTAGAACGAGCTCAGTTTGTCCAAAACTATAATGTCTTTTTTCTGCAGAACAAACAGAGCTCGTCCTAAACTGCTGGGGGGTTAAAGTCATTGGTTGTGTTCAAGCTTCCACCTCAATGCCGTTTTTGGCATGCAAGACGGAAACCTGAAACGGAGAGTGGGACAGAGGCAAAGGCACAACATGAAAAGCTCCTTACTCCCAAAGATGTGAATGGAGACAGCGGTGTACATGCATTCATTTTCCAGTCTAGATGCTGCATCTGGCTACAGTTGCATTAACCATAGGAAAACGCTGAGTCTACCTCGGGCCCCCGGGTGGCACCAGGTCGCCCCTTGGCAGCAACATCCATTTCAACTATCTCTACACCTTTAGAACACAGATGCAGTTGAAAAATATTGAGCAGGTTAAAAAATAGTAAAAAGCCATAGTCCCTCATTGCATGTCTCTGCCACTCACTTTGGTTGAAGCATGTGAATGCTATGGTCAACCCCCATTCTCAGTACCCATTACGGCCAGTGATTGGCCACAGCAGTCACATGCTTAGACAGACACGTGACTACTGGAATCAGAGCAGAGCAGAAACCACCTATGATAACTGAATATAAGTGGGTATATTTGCCCCCAAAACGTTTAGAGATGGAGAAGCGGGGCAACAGTGGAGGGAGGCCCACGTACTGATGTCTGATCGCCTACCCACACTGATCAGCATAGCATATAGATATACTGTAAATGTCTAAAATGGAAATAGCCCTTTAAATTTCCAAATAATGTCACAGGAATAGGTCACTTTAATATGGAGACTGCGGTCACTTCTGGAAACTTTTACCTAATATTTGCAGATCAACGAACGAAATCCAAATAATTACAAAATACACAAGCAGCAAAGCAAGCCAAGAGCATGCCGAGCGAGTGCAACCATTACTACAGAGCCAAGGAGCATTCACGTAAATGGCTTAGAAGAGTCCAGCAACATCTATATATCGTGTATCCGGATTTATGGCAAACAGTTCAACCCAACCATATAGTAATAGCACAATGGAGCCATTAACAGATAATACATTCATCGTGCTATTATTTATAGGTCCTATCTCCGGCATCTGTTTCAGATTTGGAGGTGGAAGGAGGAAACAATGAGGGTCGGTGTCTCCGCTGCCAGATATCAGCATGGGGTTATTTATCTCTAGGAGGTTAATTGTTTTATAAATGTAAACATAAGCTCAACCACATAAAACCGTCTAGCCGTAACGTAAAGAGATATATATATATTTTGGGTTCACGTCAATAAATCCTCATCGTCGCATAAAGGAAAGTTATGCAGTTTTCGAATATCCTTTGCCCCACATCTATTAGAAAGTTTACTCCCGCTTGTGGCGAAAAGAGAAACAGAAACTCACAAGTCATGGATCAGCGTAATAATTGGCCAGTTTTTATGTTAATCAAGCGTGATGCAAAAAGTGGGAGTGGTCTATAAAACATGGGTTTGGTCTACAAGGTGTAGGTGTGGTCTTAGAGCTTAAAGTGGTTGTACCAAGAAAGACTTAACTACAGGTGATAAAAGTCTGATTGGTGGGGGTCTTACCGCTGAGAACCCTACTCTGCTCCCAAGAACAGGGGTCCTGCTCCCTATCTCCTCCTTACTCCGGGCTCACAGTAAGTAGAAGACTGAATGAAGTGATGGCCACACATGCGTGGTGATGCGGGACTGCATTTATTCTGATGTCCTTATGTGTGGGGGAAGCATTACCATAGTGACAAAAGAAGGGGAAGTGGGATCCCTGTTCTCGGGATTGGTGGGGGTCTCAGTGTGGGAACCCTCGTTGATCAGACTTATCTCCTATCTTATGGGTGGGTGATAAAAGTCTATCTTGGCAACAATCCCTTTAAAGCTGCTATTATATGAGCGCTATTAGTGGGCACTCGTGCTTTCCTGACAACTGCTGGGCTGAACCTGTAAGCACAGTTGCAGCCCAACAATTACCTCTATTACACAAATGTTAACGGCGCTCATGCAATAGTGTCCGAACTGCTTGACTCGCAGTGGATTGCCAGTGTAGGGTAGAATTGTAGCAAAGCATCAGGTTTGTGAAGAATGACAGATTCTGAGTCATCTAGATGACCTTGCATGGATGTACTCCGCAAATACACCAATGTTCATATACAGTATATAGACACACATTATTGTTTGAACTGAAGATATAAAGAGTGATTTGAGCCTTGAGAAAAGGCCTTGATGCCCACAATAATCCTCGAGTATCTTTTCTTAGAACTATGATTTGCATTGTGCCCCTGTTACACCTACTGGAAATGTACGAATAAATAGACAATAGAGCGCTACATTGCCCTTGTCTATGGGGCAAGTGTCATACATTATCTGACATTACTCAATCAGTGCTGACAGTTGCAGACTCAGTAAGGCTCCCTGTCCGCCGCCCAAGAGCAGGAGCCGCTGCCAATTCTCCGCCGGTCAGCTCTATCTGATAGATAGGCTGACCGCGGAGAATCAGGGCAATTCGCAGCATGCTGCGAATTGCCCGCCGCGGAGAATCGCAGTGATTCTCCGCTCGTGGACAGTGTTCCGACGCTTTCCATAGCAATGCAATGGAAAGCTTCAGAGGGCAAAATCACGCTCGTTGACAGGCACCCTAAGGGTAGCTTAACACTGGATCATTAGAACAGTTGCTGAAAATAGTCTCTATAGCGTACGAACTGTTTGTGTGTGCGTTTACACAAAGCGATTGTTGGCACTGAAGCGCAAAGTTATTGGCTAGTCGTTTAAAAGAAGAACAAATGCCTGTTTACATCAGACGATAATCAACCAGCGACTAAGTTTAGGTGAGCTGAAACTAAGTGACTAGTAAACAAATTCTTACTCATTATCCGGTTGGTGGCCATGTTTAGAACTGTTGCTTACATTCGTTCTACTGAACGAGTATTCAAACAATAGTTGTCTGGTGCAAAACCATAGCCTGCCACTGTCAGCAATGATTGAGTAACGTTATATCCCATAGAGACATGCCTTTTTGATAAGCGGAATGTAACGCCCAGTTGTCAATTTATTCAAATATTTCCAGTAGGAGTAACAGAGGAACGGCATGATGCATTTTTCTAAGAAAAAAGTTGATTCAGAATGATTGTGGGCATGAATACCTCTATATAAAAAGTCACCCTAAGAATACTATTGACCAGGGAAATGATAAGGCTATGTTCACATCTTTGTTGAAAGCCTCACTTAAGAGATTCAGTCGTAGATCCTGCATAAAATGCACAGTCCTGCCTGCAGGACCTTTTTATCCAGTAAAAAGCTGGATAGCCATACAGAAACCGAACAGGCCCCATTACAGTCAATAAAGGCATAAAGGAGCAGAAAAACAGAATTCCAGAAAGCAGGTGTGAACGCAGCCTAACACCCAGTTGTCAATTTATTCATATATTTTCAGGAGGAGGAACAGAGGAACAGCATAATTCTAGGATGCTTGAGCTTTTACTTTACTTAAATACATGTAGGTCCTCTTTAAAAAGGTGTGGTGTCATCTACATAAATCCTGCCCATAAGGTCGATTAGCGCATATGGATATCAAAGAGGAAGGAGCGTAAACTCTCCATTAGCAAAAACAGATAGCTTCCACAAAGAGCTGCTCCTCTTCTGGCGAATTGGAAAGCATGAAGCTGCAAATCCTCCCTGGCAACATCGGATCTTTGTGTATACTGTATATATTTGTGCCCGCAACGTAAACTAAACCCACACAATGCAATCATTGTAAAGCTCAATCGGTTTTCAAGAGATCTTTAGAGGTCATGACAAATAGAAATGCGTTAATGTTTAAAAAGTTCACTCGTTCAGAGGGCGGTGCGGGTGGAAAGATTTCCTGGACTCTTATGGAAGTCATCAACAGAAGTTGGTTGAGAGCTATTGACTCGGTTCAATGCCCCTTAGTGCATTGTATAACAGGAGGTTATAGAAGGCGCACATGGTGCGTACATTTGGCAGGATTGGATATAATTAGGGCATAAGCCTGAATCAACAGAATCAACCTTTGGGTCTGGCTGGATAGTTGAGAAAACATGTCCATTCCAAATTAATGTGAAGTGTTTCATTAGTCATCGGAAAGCATAAAGTGCTGAAATAACATGTCAAGCCGGACGGAAGCAAGAACGAGATTCTACAGCAAACCAAGGGGACCCAATCACCAAATAGAAATTGATCTAATCTATACACAGCTCATCCTGATGTGGTACGGTTTGTTATCAAACCAATTTGCCCTTGTGTATGCATTGTGTAACTACATGCTATGCCCCACACTCACTCATCATCACCATAGCATCTACTGGGTGGACCATGGAAATTAGCCAGTCCTGCACTCCTATGAAAGCTGTCTAAAAGAAAATCTGTCTTTTTTGCCTTTAATAAAAGTGTGATGCGGGGTTAATTTTTGGTGACCCAACTGTACAAAAATGTTGACTGGAATGTTGTCGATTAACAAGAAATAATTGAATTAGATACACTAAAGCTAGCGGAGGCTTTGGAAAAATTCCACCAGTGTCTGCAAAAGTAGGCCAGCAGGGCAACACGCAAAAGGACCTCCACGTTGGTTTACCGAGTATCATGTGCATTCAAAATCGATGACAACTATTATTCCTAACTCCTTTGAGTAATTTTCCTAAACATGGATATGGATATTATATGTAAATTGCCATCATCGAACGGGCTGTCTACTAGTAAAATTAGAAATGTGTGAGTACAATAGCATATGCTGGACACAGGTGGCCACATTCACCTTATGTGCCCAGTGTCGATGAGAAACCACTTCTACTGCACCAGTTCTTATTGCCTTACTGCACAAAAGCAGCAATCTGCAGCACGGGTCCAGAAGATCCAGAAAGTGGGACTAGACTACTGAGCATGTGTGCCTGCTTGCAGAAGACAATCATGTAACCCACTATCCTCCATTTCTGCCAGTGTGCCACAGAACTATTTCTGGGCCCCTCTTGGGTCTTCCAAGACAGCTGTGGCACTCCTCTTGTAATGTATATTGGTAGTCTGATACACTTAATGCTGCTTTCAAATTGGCCAGTGCTCCTCACATGAGCAGCGTGTAATGCTATAAGACTATTGATGCACTACCAGTGCACGATATGCACAGGGCAATCAAGGAGTTGCTGAGGCCATCTTGGAAAAAGCTACATGAACAGTTGGATCCGTGACACATCGGTAAAGACAGAGGACAGAAGATAATATTGCGCCCCCCTCCAGTGCAAGGACCTGAGGATCGCTTTAACCTCTCCCAGACACACACCGTACATGTACAGCACATGTTGGGTATCTGTGAATGGAGTGGTCCCGGGAGCCAAACCTATTCCATCCACGGGGAGTGTCAGACAGCCAACACCCGCCTATAACGGGCGTGATCAGAGATCCCTCCGATCGTGGCCGTTAACCCTTTAAATGCTTTGATCAGCATACTGGCATCCCAAACACCTTCCACCCCCATGATAAGAAGCAAGGTGCTGTCTGGGTGACTTCTGAAGGCCCTAGGGCTACTATTGGAGAGCGCCTATTAAGACGAGTCTGTGGCTGGATTTAATAGAACTCCTATCAGAATACAGTATAATGCAATAATATAGTATGAGCTAACAGACAATTACAAGTCCAAGTCTCCTATGGGAACAAGACCAAAGAAAAAAAGTTAAAATAAGTAAAACTAGGTTTTTTTTTTACATTACTGTAAGAAATAAGAAATATTTAAAAAGTTTAACCAACCCCCATTTTCACAGATATTACATAAAAAAAAAAAAAAAAAAAATAATTATATATATATATATATATATATATATATATACACACACACACATATAAAAAATTGGAATTACAATGTCTGTAAAAGTCGAATTTATTAAACTATCACACCAATAATCTGGCACGGCACACATCCGCAGGAAAAAAAAGTATGCAATGCTAGAACTGTAGTTTTTTGGTCACCCTGACTCAAAGAATAAAAAACAATCAAAAAGTCTTATGTACCCCCATACATATCACCTTGAAAAAAAACTAGCCCTCACAGCTCAATCAACAGAAATATAAAAATGGTTATGGGGTCAAAACATAGGAACAGAAACAGTATTTTAATGAGTTCTACAGTGAAAACTCTACAGAAGTTTAGTATGGCTGTCATTATACTGACCCACGGAATAAGGATAAGCTGCCATTTTTACTGCATCCTGAACACCGCAAAAGCATAACCACCCTCGCCAAGTTTTTTTTTTTCCATTTTGCCCCACTTAAAAACTTTTAAAAGCCTCCAACACATTATATGGTACGGCAAATGGTACCATTGCAAAATACAACTCGCCCGCAAATAACAAGCCCTCCAGTAGCTACGTAACTGTAAAAATGAAAGCTTTATGTCTTTTTGAAAGAAGTGAGGGGGATGGGGGGGGGGATGGGGGGGGGAGAATGGGGAGGGGGGGGGGGTGAAAAGGAGAAAACAAAAAAGGTCCACAGCGCGAAGAGGCTATGAAACATAATGACCTAACCATTTAGAACTACTCTATTAAGAACATGAATGCATAATGACCATACCTACGTAAGCTACATGTGCACTCTGCATAGACAGAAAAGCCTTAGCAAATTGCACAACACTACACAATATGTTGGTGCTATATACATGAATATATATCTGCAATGACAAGAAGCATGCAGCATATGATTTAACAGAGAGAAGTCATCAGCCTCAAGTAAAGAGAGCCGATTATTGCTGCTTTCTACTAAAAAGAAATGCAAGACTGAGCAAAAGAAAGAAGCCTAAAATAATCCAGATAAAGGAAAGCCTCCTACCCCTTTTATTATCCACAATACCACGGAGAAATTAGTTGAAATGCAAACAACATACCAGAGTGCTAGATCATCTAGGAAGACAATAAAAAAGGGGAAGAAATTTGCATAATGATATTTACCTCAGCGCGAGGATTTTTTCAGCGCATAAAATATATTATAATACCAGAAATAGGATCAGCTTGAAAAGTACAAATGACTCATATGTGTACATGATTTGTTACAGTCTCGTATTGTAAAAACTATGCATGACTCCTGCTAATATTAAAGAGCCATGGAGCCCCTTATTTTTCTTCTTCCTTTACACACAAAAAATAATTCCGCACTGTTGTGTAAACTTCTGTTATTCCATGGTTTTTCCTTAAAATGATCCACCGGTTTCAATAAAAAAAAAAAATCTTGCCCTGGTACCAGAGGCACAATTATAATACCTGCCAGGGGCGTAACTATAGAGGGTGCAGGGGATGCGGTTGCACCTGGGCCCAGGAGCCTTAGGGGGCCCATAAGGCCTCTCTTCTCCATCTAGGGAGCCCAGTACTATGAATAAAGCATTATAGTTGGGGGCCCTGTTACAGGTTCTGCATTGGGGCCCAGAATCTTTAAGTTATGCCTCTGTGCAGCATGGTTTAGGTATGGGTACGGGTACAGATACAGATAGAGGGGGCGCTGCTCACCTTTTGCATCAGGGCCCCTGAGCCTTTAGTTACGCCCCTGATACCTGCTGTTGGATTTCTATGCCAATGCTCCTCTAATTCGCTAGTTCTGGGTCCCATTTTCAGCCATGCAGATTAGGTAGCTAGAAAATTCTCAAACAACTGAAAACAGGATCTTGAATCAGCAGATCAACGGGGCGTTCAGCAAAGAAGAACAGCAGAATATTAATATTTCTCACATCCCAGGACAGACCCTTAGGGCTCCTTCCGACGGCTACGGCAGCTGCGTCATGACGTGGCCGGCGCATCATGTGACGCTGTGGGCGTGTCACATGACGCGACCGGAGCATCACGTGACGCTGTGGGCGTGTCACATGACGCGGCCGGAGCGTCACGTGACGTTGTGGGCGTGTCACATGACGCGGCCGGCGCGTCACTCGCTCTACTGCGCATGCGCACCGAAGCGTCATGCGGGGCCTTGGGATGCCGGATCCGCAGGTAAGTATTGGGGTCTCTGGGGGGGCGCCGTGACGGGCTCTGGCACGCAGCCCGTCATGGCCGTGTGAAGCCGGCCTAAAGGGTACACTAAAATCCAATTCTTTCCATAGTAATATATCAGCTCATTACAGTTAAATTCATTGCATCCTATTAAGGAATTCTGAGTTAAAAGGGGCAAGATTCTGCATAAGAATGCAGACGTAAAGCAAAGGGGTCATAATAGGGAATGTGAAAGGCCTGTCTAAAAAGATGTGATTTAGGACATAGATATTGGTGATTAACATGATCGTCTGGGGTAGCACAATCCAGAGTACTGGTGCAGTTTTCTAAAATATATCAAGGTCTCCTTAACCACCAATTTGCTGCTGTTTACACCCTATTTCATGCTTTTAAGTTGTTTTTTAGGTGGTCTTCCCCATTTTTTGTTGCTCTGCTGTATGCAATTCACTTACAGGTAGGTGGCATGTAGCAAGCCTACTATTCTGCCAGTAGTTCACTGCCCTGTACTTCCTTTCTCTCACTTCCCATGCTGGTTAAATCAGCAGTGAGGTAGTATCTAAATGCCTTCCCCTCTGCTTCCCCTCTGCTTTCCCAGGATGATAAATTATACAGAAGTCCGGGGCAGCCATGGCCCCTTACGACAAGCTCTACTCACTTCTCGGGAAGTGCAAACGAGGTTTGTACAAAAATTATTGCCTTTTGTATGTCAAAATTCTGGCGCAAAGTAGTTAATAAATGTCCCCCACTGTGTCTGTAGAAGTTCAATACCTAAGAACAGCCACTGGATTGCAGTGGGGAAAGAAGGGAGATACTTCAAACTTTATTTACAGTAGTAAAACAACATTTTTAATGAAAGTATGTTATAAGATTTGTGAGACACACACAGTCTATTACTTGAGCATACACAGTCTGAACAGTTATTGCCCCTTTAAGCTATGGATATTTTGCTGCATTCTGTATAAGGGGTCATGAGGCTCATATAGTATAAGTGACATGTGGGCAGTGCGGTATTTGTGAGCAATTGATGCCTCCATAATTTAATGGTTGACCACCAGTGATGTAAACGGATGACAAATAGAAATTACTAACATGTTGACAAATTTTGAAGAAATGTTTTTACATTTTCTTTTGACCAAAAAACATACTGGAAAAAGTTGTTGCGTAATCTTGTTTATACGGATCCTTTACCGGCAAATACAAAGCAGAGAATTTTTGAAGAACGAGTCACAAAGACCTCACAACCAGACGAGAAAATTAAAAATAATCCTCATATTACTTACAGTTAAATAAAAGCTTAGGTTTGTTTAGAACTGGATCGTGTCTCATGGGAATGAATTTTCTTCTTGCATTGTTGTTATAAGCTGCCAGTTCTCATGCCACTCAGGGCGCAGAAGACAGGGTAGACAGCGCAGTGTCTGAACATACGCACGAGGCTCGAGATCCAATTGCCATGTTTATTTAGTGATTTTTATAGCATTTTCCACATTCTTTGTTGGAGCTTATCATGCCACACTAAATAAGGGAAGATTTATAAGGATAAAAGAAAACCCATAGCTGCTATAAATATGTCACCACGTAAAACCTGGACAGGTACCATGCCTAACATTTAAAACGCAACTATTTTTTATGTACGTGGGTTTAAAATTTTGTGTTGATTTCAGGATGTATCATTATAGGAATCGGGGCTCGGTTTTTCTAGTACAGAGCTCCAAATCTCATTAAAACCATTTACACACACGAAAAAATTCAGTCCACCTACAGCCACCACTAGGGGGAGCATGCCGAAGACAGATTTTTATAGGTCCTATTGAGCTTAATAATGAAGTCATCTGCCTAGGCACAACGATTAAAGGGGTTGTATACTAAACTAAAGTTATCCCCTAGCCACAGGATAGAGAATAACTTTATGATTGCTGTAGTTTGGTTGCTGAGACCCCCATCGATCTGAAGAATGGGGGCACAGACAGTCTTCACATGTATGAAGAGGCAGTCGCACAAGCGCTCCATCACTCCATTTATTTCAATGAAAGTGCCATAAACTGCTGAGCGCTCTTACTCAACAATTTAACTACAGCAGTGGAGCGCATCTGTGACCGCCGATTCATTTATGCAGTGACAGTCAGTATGGATAGGGAATAAGTTTCTATTTTTAACTTCATAATCATATATGTTTAATAATTGTCAAAAAAAAAAAAGTGGCTTTTTATGGAAGTCATTAAAAGGTGTTGTCCAGTCGTGAACTATTGAAGTCTTATCCTTCAGACAGGCAATCAATAGTTGATCAGCAGGGACCCGAAGATCCCCGCTGATCAGCTGTTTTCTTGACCAATGTGCTTGTGCACTAGGTCGATTTCTGCAGGAAGCAGACAGCTCTGTTAACACTAAAGTGGCCAGACTTGGTATTCCATCCATTCACTTCAATGAGAACTTTGCCTGTAATACCAAGCTTGGCCACTGCAGTGAGAACAGCGTTGTCTGCTTTCTACAGAAATCTGCTCAGTGCACCAGTCCAAAGAATAGCTGAGTGATGGAGGTCCTGGGCAGTAGACTCCAGCTGATCTACTATAAATGGCCTATCATGTGGACAATCCCTTTAAGGGTCTTACTCTACAGCACCATATTTTTACAATAAGTTCTACACAGGTGTCACGCGCCACTATAGAGCAGGTGTTCAGCTGATGACTGGTCAGGATTAGGGAAACTGATAATCCAGGCATTTTAACTTTTTAATCACCATGGTAAAATGCGCATGTAGTGATATTTCGTTCTGTTTTTTAGCGAAAAGAGAGAGTTTCTGAACCTCCGACACTGAAGTGAACAAGCCATAAGCCTGCTGTTAGGGCACATGAAGTGCTACTTTAAAGGGGATGTGTGGCCTCGGATCACCCCCATAACCTAAAGTAATGAGTGAATAGTATAAAGGATACAGAGTTCAAATGTGTAATTTGTATACTTACGCTCCCCTCCAGTTCTTGTACGCCTACAAAACGGCTGTGCACTGCAGAGAGCGCACATAATGGGGAGGACTTGTCCTCTCTATTCTCAGCATGCAGCAAAAGGCTGGTTTGTGGGCGCACAGCAGGGGAACCAGGGTGTAAATGTGCAAATTACACATTTGAACTCCTTCTCCTTTCTCCTATTTATTCATTACTTTTGGTTATGGGGGTCATATGAGGTGACAGTCTCCGTAACAGCAGTCTGTTTCATAGTGATACAGCAGATAGCATATTAGCATACAGAAGTATACAAATACATTAGAAGTTTAAAAAAATACAGTAATTCCTAATGGGATAAATAAGGACATTTAAACATTGCAAAAAATATATGCAAAAACACTTGCACATACCTTGAAAAAAAACAAAAAAAAACCTTCAGTTAATAGGTAGCAGCACAACTGGAATAACCTGAAGAATTAACTTCACAGGTTAGGGCTCATTCACACCAGCATTTCACTCTCTGCTTTTATAACATTAAACTGACTGCTAAAAAGACATTGAAATGAACATCAAACTTTATGGGTTTTTTAATGTATCCAGTAGACAAATCGGTAAAAAAAAAAAAGCCAATTTGTATCAGTTTGTGTCCGTGTGCATTGGTCCTCACTGGATCCGGCGCATGCTCAATTAAAAAGGGCCAATAAAAGCAGATCCAAACAGGCCTTTATGTTCCATTCCGTCACCCATTGACTACAAGGTAAAACTAAATGGAAAGGAAAGGGTCCTTTCCACTTGTTTTCCATTCTCTTAGCGGAAAAAAAAAGCACTGTAGTCTGTGATATTTTTTCTGTTACAGAAATGGAAAGATGGAAAGGAACAAAACAGAACATAACTGAAACTTAGAAAAGCCCACTGAAACAACGGCAAGTAAAATGGAACAATTTTACCCCATTTTGCAGCTCCTCTCACAGAACAGCAAAAAAAAACAAAAACGCTGATGTAAATGAGCCCTTATTTAACGCAAAACATCAACGGTATTAAAAAAAAAACAAAAAAAACACAGGAAAAGAATAGACCGCAATCTATATCCTTGCTGCAACAAAAGAAAAAAAATACAGATACTCTCTCTCCCTAGCCCATATTTCACTCATATCTATCTAGTATATAGCCATCTGCTCCCTGAACACAGACGGGGCATGAAGAACAGAGCTGTCCAGCTGTGTTCTTCATCCCCCGCTTGGAGCGCTTGGCTGTATAACAGCCGGGTGCTCTGAGCAGAGAACAGCTAGATGCAGAAGACAAGCGACCCGCTTGTCTTCTGCATCCCCTGCTCAGAGCACTCGGCTGTATAACAGCCGGGCGCTCCGAGCAGATAACAGCTGGATGCAGAAGACAAACGGGGCAACCCTGCTTGTCTTCTGCATCCTCTGCTCGGAGCGCAAGGTGATTGCTCAACGTTTGAGCGATCACCTTGCGCTGTAAAAAACACACAATGATTATCGCTCAAAAATCGTTGTGTCTAAACCAGGCTTAACTATTTAAGTCAGCAACAAAATCTGCACATTAGCTATGCATGGTAGGTCATCAATATCTGATTGTTTGAGGTCCGGCACTAAATTGATTGAAGAGACACCAAGACTCGAGTGAGCGATGCAATCTGTTCTCAGGTCTGTGATGCCACATTCATTGGTCACCTGGTCTGATAACAGCTCAGTACCATTCAAGTAAATGGGATTGAGCTGCTATACAAAATACAGCGTTTTGCTTTGTGTGCACATAAGTGACAGCAGTGTTCAAGCAAGCGTTGCTGTCGCTTCAAACAGGTGATTGGTGGAGATCCTGAACCTCCCACTGATTTAATATTGCTGACCTGGATAGGTCATGAGTATGTTAGTCTTTGAAAACCCCTTAAGGGTGCTTTCACACATCGCTGATTTGCTGCGGATTTTATCAAGGATCTTCAGATTTCACCCTTTCAATTGAATTCAAACTGAAGAGGTGAGATATGCTGCAGATCTGCACCAACATATGCAGCAAATCAGCAACACATCCTTAAAGGTTTTTTCCACTAGGAACATTAACCCTCTATCGATCCCAAGATCCCCGTGCCATGAACCTTCTATGAGAATGAAGCGGTGGTGCGCATTCACTTCTATGGAACAGAGGTCAATGTACTCGGCAAACCCATACTAGTGAATGGAGTCGTAGTCATGAGCACCACCACTTCATTTTCATGGTGGATTTGGGACATGCACTGTTGGTAGTCCAGTGATCAGACATTTATGGGATTAATGGCATTAGTAGGAAAAAACCCTTTAAGAGTAGAGCCCCATGCTGTGGTAACAGAACAGGCCAGAAATCCTGGCCAACCACAGAGGCCAATGACCTGAAGATTTGCCGATAAATGGGAAGCATTACTGGCAAAACCACGGAGTCGTTGACCACCACGGGTGGGCACAGTGTTGGCCACATGCAGATATTGCAGGTTGAGACCCTATCTTATACCACACACACTGCAGAGTTCTAAACATCATATAAAGAATGATGCAAGCGATAAACTATAACATAGGGCCAGGTAGAAGGGTGGATTATTTAAGAGTGTATTTCCATCTTGGGTTTTGATGGCTGAGATTGGAAAACCTGGAAGCTCTGTTCCGACCAAGCACTTAGCGCTGTACCCTTTCTGAAGCTCTCGATGAAGTGAATGGGAGCTACCGAAACACTGTAACGCACTGTGCTACGCCATTTCCCTAGGTCCCATTTACTTCAATGACAGCTACAGAAAGCTCAGGGCTACACGCTTGGCTACCTCTATAGGCTCCAGCCAGGTGCCCAGTAGCCATGACAGTGGTTTCCCATCTCGGCTATGAAAAACCAAGCTGTGAATGTCCCTTTAATGTTATACAGTAAGTGAATGCTGCTAGGTATTAACAATGATGTCAAACATAAAAATTTCAGTCATTCCCACTATTAAAATTTTATCTCCCTCGCTTATGCCAAAGTGTTTGAAAACAAACAGTATAGCTCCACGCCAGCGAAACTGAAGTGACGACTTTATACAATGTTTATTAAGAGGAGGATTGACATTTTGCCAGAGGAGAAATGGTGCTCCAGGCAAGAACACGCTCATTTATCTGATCCTTAAACATTGTAAAAACCCCATGTTGTTTTCCACACTGTAATCAGGACCTTTCCTTTTTTCCTACGCTACGCACAGCAGACCTGGAGTCTCCAAAATTTTTCCAGCACTTGACCCCCTCATCTCCAAGTGTCCTAATCAACCCCACAAATCAGATTGTATAAAACAGGGCCATGTTCCTACTATCCAACACAGCTTCCAAAGCCAGCAAAGAGAAGGCAAGAAGACGATGAGAACATTTCCTCCCGTGGCTATGAGATTAGACAGAGGCAAAAAGAATTTTTCATATACTGCGCTTACAAATAAGTCCCGATGTTACATTATGCCATACCAGGGGGTACATCAGTGGGGGATTATGGGGCACCAAGACATAAAAATGATACTCTACATCTCTTTACTGTTAAGAGGAATAAGTCGCCTACTTTTAGCCCTAAAAACAAAACTTTTGGTTTGAAAGTAGGTGACCTGCTGATTTTGGGAATGTAAGTGTAATACTTACCTCCCCCGTCATTCCTCTAGTCTCAGTCTTGAAAGCCACCGCTTAGTGCATTATGCAGCATGCCAATTAGTCTACCCATTCTAATTTTAAAATAGGCGGACTACATAGTAGCGCCACTCAATGCATTAAACAGCGTCTTTCAGCGATCAAACTAGGGAAACAACAGGGGAAGTAACTAGAACTCTAACAACCCCGGACTCAGAGGGTCACCTAGCGAGTCCCTGTAAACTTATCCTCTGTCAACAGAATCTGATCATTGGTGGCCAAGTGGCATAACTTCAATATGAGGGACAAACCAGAGATCTGGGCACACAGAACAGGTTCAGGACAGTACAACATGCCAGGAGTCAGGGCAGGCAGCAGACAGGAGATTGGTCTCAAGCCAAGGTCTGAAGTGGAGAATACAGCGAGAAGTCAGGTATAGACAAAGTCAGAAACCAGAAACTAAGTACAAATGAGAAGAACCTTCATCTGGATAAGAATGACCAAAAGCTTAGGCAACTTCCTTAGGGGAAAGGTACCCGATAAAATTAGAGCTGTTTGGCAGGGGTTCTGGGTGACAGAACCCCCGATCTATTATTTATTACCCATCCTAAGGATAGGCCATTTGTATTTTATAACTGGACAATCCCTTTAAAACACAACTACTGTACCAATACATGTGCAGCTAACCTTAATGGGGCAGAAGTCTTCAGTCCACCAGATAAGGGATTGAAGGTCTTGCTGGACATCTTAATTATTCTTTTAAAAGGGTCGCCATCTTACATATAAAAAGTCCAAGACAGTGTAGGATATGTATATAAGCAACTTACTGATTTACACTCTTCACTAATTTTGAGGCATTTTCTTAAGCCATGCCCTAGATTCAGGTCTCCTTGCAGAATGTTGCAACTGCTCCGTAATACAAATAGCCACCGATCAAGGGACACGTGATGAAGCCTTGTACATCAGTAAAAGGAAGAGGGTAGAGGGATCTATAGCATTTACGGTCAACATTCACACAGTTCAAGTTAGGTACCCTTCTACATTTGGTGCAATGTAATGTAAGGGGATATTTTGGAGGTTTGTAAGTCGTTACATTGAGCCATCGTGAGGAGTATTAAAGCAGAGCAGGAGTTCTGCTACTCGTAGAGCGATGCAGCAAGGGAGCTGAAGTGGCTTCGCCATAGAAAGTTGCAGGATTGTAATACCGTAGAGCTAATGCTGTGCGGCGGATGTGCAATGGAGAAGCAGATAAAGAATCCCATTTACTGGGCATTTATTGGATCCTCTTGCGTGAACCTCCACCCACTATGGCCGTCATTCTTTACAGGCTGTGTCTGTTTCATTCCTTATAAAATTAAGCAAGTTAAAGCATGCAACGAGTGAGTACGTCGTACCATAGAGTACCTCGGTTCTTGTCCTTTGATCGGTTCCATTATGCCCGGCAGAACATCTGGCTATACCGACCATGGGGCTGGCCAGAGACTGCTTGGGTTCTAATATATTATATTATATCCCACAAGAGGTACCTGTGGCTGTGGGTACACCCCCCCCCCCCAGTCTATTCTAAACCATGAGGCAGTCCTTGCTGTCAGTCCCGTGGAGGTACACATCCGATTCTCCCATGTCCCATGCTCTGCACGTGCTCCAGTTTCCTGCTCGTTCGGTCCTGCATTCAAGAAGGTAGACTAGTATGACTGTCTAGGGTAGGGATTACGATGTTCTCCTTTGGAGCCGTGTAATATTAAAAGCATAATTCTTTATGTAATGAGTTTTTACCACACAGCCACCTTACCAAAAATTCACACAAGCATTAGCATGGATATCAGCTTTATCCATACTGGTGCCCATTGTATACTTACAGTAGATATTCTGTATCCACTTTTTTTCCATCCTAAAAGGAATCCATTTTTCATGTAAAAGCTTTGCAAGCATTCGTTAGGCTGCATTCACACAGGGCGGATTTGCCTCGGTTCTGCCGCAGCAGATCTGCCTGCGGCAAAACCGCCCGCGGCCGCTAATCTCGGGATTAGCCAGCCATGTGGACGAGGTTTCTCAGAAACCTCGTCCACACGGGACGGCTAATCCGCAGCGGTAAATCCGGCTGGAACCGTGGCTGCGGCGGCCGCAGCCGCGGTTTCCAAAGATTGAGCATGTCTGTTTACTTTCGGTTTTTTTATGTCACGGCCACGCTCTCCTCTATGGGAGAGCCGGCCGCAACGGAAAAGCATGCGGCCGGGCCGCTTCAAAGCCGCCGCCGCGGTTCTCCCGTCGGAAGTCTCGCGGTTTTTGCTGCGGCCAAACCGCGAGATTTCCGACGGGAATCCGCCCTGTGTGAACCCTGCCTTACAATGCGAGTTGTCACAAATTTGAATGCGCGAGTAGAAATCATCAAGCAGTCTCTAGAAAATAAGGTTTAAACAAAAAAACTCTAGACTATCATTCTTTATTTAAAATAAGTCAAATGAGGCATGATAAGACGTGAAAGGACCTGCGTCATAGGCCAAAATACCACCCTGGTGTATGCAGTCAGAAACCCGAGACCATCCCTCCAATCCCCATGCGCAACATACATTGGAGCCTTCATTAATTGGAACGTTGTAGAAATTGTGTTCTGCCCTTTCCAGCATAAAAACTATATATTTTTGAGTTTTACATGATATTTGACTAATTGATACTTTAGCTCTTATAGCTACATATTGTTAGGATTCACAGCTTTGGTAGTCATCCTAATTCACCTGTACTTTGTCCACGGCGCACATCTTCCTATTTTATTCCCTGACAATAATGGAGCATCAAAATACTAACTACCTGTCCGTTCGTGCGTGCGTTACATGCTCCACCCCTGATGACAGGTCATTTATCCCTGTGCAGATACCAACGATCAACTGTCCGTGAGTGAGTTACATGCTTCGCCCCTGGTCACATGAAGGTGACGTCATCACAGGTCCTTCACCCCTGTGCAGATTACAGACAGACTACATCCCCTACATACCCCTGGGGCCTCAGTTTGCTATGGAATACAAATGACCACCTAGCCGGACAGCAGCCATGTGCTTATAGAACCTGTGATGATGTCACAGTCCTGTGATCAGTCACCTGTGCGGGAGGAGTACAGGGTCACATGACCACAGGGGTGATCAATGTGTGCAAGACTCTGCTGTGCTGCCTGTGATCCTTGCTGTGTGGGATGAAGAATGTATGTATCAGAGCTGTATGTGATATACATGTGGCAGTGCTGTCTAAGTGTGTGACGTGCATGAACTTGCCCTGCAATACCAAGCCTGGTCACTGCAGTAAGAACGGAGCTGTCTGCTTCCTGGAGAAATCAGTTCAATGTGCAAGTGTGCTGGCCTCAGCACACAACTGTTTCGGTAAAGCTCTTGCGCGGCTGAACCCCGCAAATCTACTATTGATGACTTGGCCCAAGGATAGTTTACAGACAGACAACCCCTTTAACGTTTAATAGTGATTTCATACACAGTTGTACTATAATAAGATGCAAAAAAAAAAAAACTCTTGCACAAAGAGTGTGTCAGTGAATAAATAAACTATTATCAAGAAAGTCACTTGACTGCCTCTAGGTAAATGATACAGGAAAAACTGCATTGTGGATTTAGTTTTGGCAAAAAGTGAAGTTCCCAAGCTCTAATTAAAGGGAAATTGGATTCTACCTCATTTGGTTTTTTCGCCTTCCTCCAGATCAACATTGCAGGAGGCAATAGGCTGAAATGGATGGACATAGGTCTTTTTTATTCGGCCTAACATGCTATGTTACTAAGGGTCATATTCAAAAATAGCAGGAGATAGTGAGCCACAATTCTTAATTCCGGCTTTTTATATAGTGCAAACATATTCCACAGCGCTGTATAGAAGTTGTCAAGACTAACATCAGGTTCCGCCCCTATATGGTTCCCACATACCCAACCATTCGTCTTATCTTCCTTCCGGCATTGCAGTAGAATTCTAGAGGAAGTCTGATGCCAGAACTGATCCCATAGTTTTCTATGGGACAATTCATGACATCCGGACAGTGGTGTACATAGAAGAGAGGTGATCCAAAGGAACATTAGAAGTGGGCCCCTTCTTAAGATCCTAGATTTTGAAACCCAGAACAGAAGGGTCTGGTCTTTGCTTTCATCTCCACTCCCTTTCCATGACTCTTAAAGGGGTTTTCCTGGCCGAAATTTTTGATGACCTATCCTCAGTTGATTGGCAAGGGCCCACCACTCAAGATCCCTACTATTCAACTCATTGAAATGACGAGGGCACTCAGCCGAGTGCTATGGCCACTTCAGTCAATGCCAGGCACAGTGTCTTATATTGTATAGCATCTATGCCCGACATAGCAGCTCAGTCTCATTCACTTGAATGGGACTGAGCAGCTTGTCAGACCATGTGTTAAATAATGAACATGACGTCACAACTGAGAAAAGGCTGAATGGAGGGAATCCTGAGAAGCGGACCCTCACCGATCAACTACTGTAACTTATTCTGAGGATAGGTAATTTAGGTTTAGTCTTATAGAAAACCCTTTAAGACATTTCCCAACCACTTTATTTCCGAGAAATCCAGTTCCTCTAGAAAGGGGAGTCCTGCACTGATTAAAGCCAACCAATAGAAAAAGGAGTAGAACCAAACATCGCTAAGTTCCATTTTGCCATGGGATGCATAGCAACTGCATGATCTGCCCCTATTGAATGTACACCTTTGCACCCGGCACATCAGTTTTGACGCAGGATGCCTCCCTGTGTCGGACAGAAAAACGCTGCATGCAGTGATTTTCTGTCCCGTTATATCGGACTATGGCCAGACCGATCGATGTAAAAAGTGCACCAAAATGGCACACCTGTGTGGCTCTGGCATGGAACAACTGTCTGGACACAACTTATGAATGGGAACCCAGCCTTAGACACGGTGCCCATATACATTAGATAGCTGTCAGCTGACAATCATTCGTCCGAGAGTGATCTTGTCAAACCCCTCTATATGCATGCTCGGTTCATGTATTATAAATGCATGGCAGGGAGAAAAACAATGCCAGGCACCCTGGCATCCTCATCTCCACACTGCCATCTGCCACAGGAGGAGAACTAGGAGGCCACCGTATATATTAGATAGCTGGCCAGGTCACTGAAATCATATCATTATCATCAGCAGTAAATTTCAGTTGATTTTGTATTAAATAAGCAAAATCTCTGATCCTGGACAAACCCCTTAAAATTACAAGTGGAAATACACTTAAAAAGGGTTTTCCCGGACTGTACTATTATTGGCCTATCCTTAGAATAGGCCATACATATCTGTTTGGTGGGGATCGGTTCAGCGGATACATCTAATGTGTGTGGCCAGCCCAAAGGCCAATTTCATTAGGAGCAAGAAACTGTTTTGGAATGTAAGTGAAAAGCGAAGTACCGAAATGAAACCCATGCAAGTTCCATGCGGAAGCTGATGGAATTTGAATGTGGGACCCCAGTGCGGACCACTGAGCACCGTGGAATAGAACTACTGATGATAACAAATTAAACAACCAGACAGAATATTTCAGTGTGATACGTGCCAAATGGCAGGAAAAATGTGATTACGCAAGGCCTACTTCAACGCAAGGCTACAGTGCCAAGTGTCTGTTATATGATCCGGAGGCAAGTGCCAAGTGACAGTAATATGGAGTAATATGGTTTTTTATCCTGGTGTCAACAGCTGGTCAAATGGTTCTGACCCCGATGCCAAGTTCCATCCTTAGTGGGATAAACACCGTATAGGGTCTGCAACTGCCAGAGACTAGGGGGTTCAAAACAGGGGCGTCCACATAAGTCATGGCCTCCCATTGCAAAATTTAGAAGCCATTCTGATCTACTCAATTGGGGTTGTCTAGATAAGCCTTTCATTGTGGCTACTCCAAGTAATTAGGCCCCTGAATAATGGCACCATCTCTTGACTACATACCTCAACCATACAGGGGCTGGATAGACTGCACCGTAGGGAAGAATATCTCCGCAATATGATGTGCCATGGAGCAGGGTTCCCCAAACGTTTCTAAGTTAAGCTGCAGTATATACTGTATTAAAAGGGGAAAAAAGTGTCTAAAAAATATCTACGTCCTATACCTTAGTGTAAATAGCCAGGGTTGTTGTAACCCTAGTGGCAATGTTGGGCAATACTCCCGACATCCTTGGTGCAACTAGTATACAATAATATTTGCAGCTACCAACAAGTTGGGTATATACAACGCACGCAGGAAGCTAAGCCACTGGTTTGCAAACACAGTCATGTTCTCTGCATATAGAATGGATATCACAGAACCGAACCGCATGAATCTGTAATGTGACCATGTACTTATAAGCAAAACCGAACATAATCTCATCATTCTAATAAGGACTGGGCAATAAAGGAAAATTGTATAGAGACCCGCCAACAGGAAACATATTGATAGACCTGGAAACTAACAGGATATGTATTTAGTATTACTTTGTCTTCACAGCTATGCAATATGGAAACTGTAATCCAGAAATGGCACAGACTGGCATATCATTATCATCAGCAGGCAATTTCAGTTCATTTTGTAATAAATACGAAAAATCTCTGATCCTGGACAAACCCCTTAAAATTTACAAGTGGATATGCACTTAAAAAGGGTTTTCCAGGACTGTACTATTAATGGCCTATCCTTAGAATAGGCCATACATATCAGTTTGGTGGGGATCGGTCTCTTGACACCCCTACTGAAGGATGCCTACCCTTCGTTGCTTACCAGGCAGAGCCCCATGCATTTTGAAAGAGCTGTGCCTGGTATTGCAACTGAGTTCCATTCAAATTAAAGGGACCAAGTTGTGGGACCCGGAACAGCCGCTACCAAATGTGGATAGCTCTGCTTGGTAAACAATGAAGCAGATCAAACATTTGCGGGCTGAGCGATGCAGCCCTTTTAATAAGCTGATAAGTCGCAGTGCTGGGAATCGGACCCCCAATATTCCAGTATAGTTGTGGAAAACTCCTTAAATGATCCATACTTCACTTTCGCAGTAGCCCTCAAACAGCCATGCTAACAGAAAAAATAAAAGTTATGGCTCTTGAAATGCTACGACGAAAAGGCAAAAAAAAAATATATATAGCTTGGTCCTTAACAACCACCCATACGCTTTTTTACAGTAGTCGTTAAGGAGCCTTATTCAGATGCATGCACCTTCAGAAGCCTGGCATGACTTCTGTGCCAAGGAAACCGGGCGCTCGGCTATCATATTACAGACTGGCACTTGCTCTAACAGCAGGGCCAGAAAAACCCTTTATATGCCACTGTCAATGTGACCACAGCATGTAAAAGGCTGACGGCGAAGGGAGCCCTTTCCCTCTATCCATTGGAACATTGCAATGTGATCCCGGAGTCCCGAAAGGGTGCTCTGACACTCAGAGGCTTTGAAGATGGCTTCCGAGTACGCCATGTATGGTAGCCTATGAGGCTTAGCCTCTGATTGAAGTATAGCAGTGTATTATAAGAACAATCAAATGTAATAATCTTCAAGTCCCCTAGTGGAACCAAAATAAAAAGTGTAAAAAAATAAATAAAAATAGCAGAAAATATGAAAACTAAAAAAAATGACAAAACCCCTGCTTCACGTTTCCCTGCTTTGTGCGGTAAAAAACAAACAAAAAAACACCACAAATTTCGTAGTGACCCACGTAAAAAAGTTAGTACATTATTTTTAAAGCCACACAGTGCATGCTATGGAAGAAAATGAAAAAAAGGGAAAAAAAAAAACTAAATTTTGCATCTCTCTCCTCACAAAAAACAGAATAGAAAGCAATCAAAAAGTAATTGGGATCATCAAATGGTTTAAAAAGTACGACTCTGCTCGCAAAAAAAAATCCTCTCACACAACAATGGATAGGAAAAATAATATTATGTATCTTTGAGTGCAGCAATAGAAGGAAAAAAAAGTTTCAAAAAAAAGAAAAAACCTATAGTCATTTTGTATGAATGTAATTGTAACATAATCAATTAAACATATTCGTACATATACTATATATTTATTTATCACACACACAGTATTTACATATACATAAATACATGGTGAACACCATACAAAAAACATGCTAGAGTTGCAGATTAAGTGAGTCTTGCCTCTTGCAAAAAATGAAATAAAAAGTGATCAAAAGTGTTATACGTTACCAAAAATGGGATAAATGAAAGCTCAACTTCATCCGGCAAAAAAAAAACAAAAAAAAACCACCTTATAAAACTCCGTTGATGGAAAAATAAAACTGTTACGTTTCTTGGAATGTGGAGACAAAAAAAAGGAAAAAAACTACATTTTTCAATAAAAGTTTTTCTTTAAAGTCTTTACTGTATGACAATAGCCAAACTTATTAAAAAAACTGTATTATCTTGGTGTCACTGGAATGACGCTGGTCCAGAGAATAAGGTTATCACATTATTCACTCTGTATGCTGAACGCTATAAAAATTTAATCCAAAAAACAATGGTGGAAGTTTTTACCCCAATCCCTCTGAAAAAAATTAAAAGTTCTACAATAATACATAACTCAAAATGATACCTCTAAAAAAAATACATGTCCCGCAAAAAACAAGTCTCTGTACGGCTATGCTGAAGGAAAAAAATTAAAGGTTATGGCTCCAGGAATGCAAGGTAAAAACAACTGAAAAATTGCTTGGTCATTAAAGCGTAAATAGGCCTTGGCACTAAGGGGTTACGGCTTGCATTTGGTGACAAAGGAGAGAAGTTACGATACTGAGCAGAATGTGACCAAAGAGGAAGAGTGGGATGATACAACAGTGTCATTAGAATTTGGGCTTTCTCCCTTAACCCCTTGAGTGGCGGGTTTCCTACCACCCTGTCGTGCCCACCAGGGCAGGTTTTTTAAATGGTCTAATCATTGAATTTCAACTAATTTTGCAGTTGCGTTCCAAGAGCCATAACTTTTTCATTTTTCCATTGACCAGGCCATATGAGGGCTTGTTTTTTGCGGGACAAGTTGTACTTTTTGATGGCATAATTTTTGGGTATATATAATGTATTGAATAACTTTTGTAAAAACATTTGTAGGGAGATTGGGGGGAAAAAAAGAAATTCTGCCATTTGTTTTTTGGATTTCATTTTTACGGCGTTCAACATGCAGAATAAATAATGTGATATCATTATTCTCTGAGTCAGCGCGATTTTGGCGATACCAAGTTTATACAGTTTTTATGTTTCGGGGAGGAAAAAAAGAAAGAAATGGGGGAAAAAAGAAAAAAGGGGCCATGTCATTAAGGGGTTAAATAATGTACCAACTTCCTTCTCTGGGTTATTACGATGCACGGATACCACATGTGTGATTTTATTTTACATTTTTTACAAAGTAAAAGGAGACAAGTGTTTTTATTTTTATTTTTTTATAATTTTTTTTATTTTGTTTTTTTTCTTACTTTTTTTTAATTTTTGTCCCTTTAGGGGACTTCCACAGGGACCCATCAGGACCCCCTGATCACATTCCGGGGGCCCGATGGTGACAGCCCTTTACATGCTGCAGTGACAGCCCTTTACATGCTGCAGTCACATAGACTGCAGCATGTAAAGGGTTAACACAGCAGAGATCAGAGGTTTTCTCTGATCTCTGCTGTAAGAGCTGGTGCCTGGCTGTCCTCTGACAGCCAAACACCAGCTCTCCCTGCCACAGAGATCATCGGCTTGCTTCTGACAATCAGGAGGCTGGAATCGGCACACATGCCGGGGCGGAGCTACGCGATGATGTGTAGAAGGGGGCGGAGCCAAAACGCCGCTGCTGCCGAACAGGCCCGAAGGCAGAAGACCCTTCTGCGCAAGCGCGTCTAATCGGGCGATTAGACGCTGAAGTTAGACGGAGCCATGGAGACGGGCGCGCCAGCGCAGGGAAGGTAAGTGAATAACTTCTGCATGGCTCATATTTAATGCACGATGTATATTACAAAGTGCATTAATATGGCCATACAGAAGTGTATAACCCCACTTGTTTTCGCGGGACAACCCCTTTAAATAATAATGTTGGATAAAACAAGTAAGAATTGCCGACGCTTAAATAATAATAGCCGTCATGATGACCCTCAAGGAAAAACAGCTGTAGATGTAAGGCCATGCGTCCATGCTGGAGACAAGCAGACTCAAGAGTCTCAAAAGCCCCTCTTTAGTGAATAACAGCAAGAAATCATCTGGGGACTGATAAACATTTAACCAACAAATAAAAAGCAAAGTAAAGTAAAATAAACATTCCAACGTTCAAGAACGGACAGAAGAAAAACAGGAAGACACATTGGGGCTATGCGTTCTCATCTGCTGTCAACATTCATATTCATACTCCATTGGAATGTCTGAAAAGAACTTTAGTCACTGGTGTAGAGTCACGGATGCCAAAAGGGAGGTCAAATCATTCCACAAAATTACACAGTCAAGAAGTGAGGTAGAAAAAAAAATAAAAAATTGGGTGCCCAGAGTAAATTAAAACCAGAATTGTGTGCAAGTTCACACAACGCCGAGCACTCATGTAAGCGCTGCACATACTTTTTTATGAGTTAACATCTGCAGCCAAACATATGCTGTTAAAGATATGTCAGCTTATAAACATGAATGACGCAAGCCCTTACTAAGCAGCAGAGTAATTGGAGGATAAGAGAGAGGGAGACGGCTTCAAAAACAGATGTGTCCACTTATTAATTTACAAAAGGGGAACTGAAAAAAAAAAAATCTAAACTTTTAACCCCTTTTATTTTATGTGTAATTCACCCTGTATTCTAAAAGGACAGAGATACACATTTAGGAACTTCGTCTTAAGAGAAGTACTAAGAATTGTTTTTTAGTTTTCTTTTTAGTTTTGTTCTAAGTTTTTAAAAACTTCAACCAACTTCCAATACTTTCTCCCTTTTTGTTTTCCCTTACAGCTCAAAGATTGACAACAGTTCTATTTTAAGAAGAAATGTCCAACAGCAGTAAAAAGGTGGAGCGCGTGCAGATTTGCAGCAAAAGAGGAGTTTAGACAGTATGGGTACTGGACAAGCAATGATGGCTACACCACTTTTCTGACTATCTACTAGTTTCTATCAGCCTAAGACACTGTCTACTGCTTTGATTGGCCAATGCTGCCAATGTGAGCAGCACTGGCCAATCAAAGCAGTACGTAGCGTCTAAGACTACGGATGCTTACTAATGCACAGTGTGAATCAGGTAGTCAGAAAAGCAGTGCGACCATCTTTGATTGTCCGGCATCAGAAGGTCGCTTTACTTGTGGTGGGTGTCAAAATATCCCGTGATTTGAGGGTTCAAAAGTTGCAGCTCCACCAATGGCTGACTTCAGAGCAAAAAACTGGTAAGCCAAGCATTAATGCTTAGCCAGATGGACAACCCCTATAAGGAACTGAAATGGCTGCGACTTCCTATTATCCCTCTTGTAGAAGAAAAAGCTCTAAAAACATGAAGCAGCCTCCATAATTACTTGGACTATATTAGAAAAACATGGCTTCTTTCTTTCAAAAACAGCAGCAAACCTGACCATGGGTTGAGTCTGTCATTGCAGGTTGGCTGAATTCAAGTCAATGAGGCTGAGCTGCAGCATCTGTGGATAGATACGGTGCTGTTTTTGGAAGAATGTAGAATTTCCAATTCAAAAGAACACCTTTAATTAATAAATGTGAGAGCAAATCCTTTTTAAAGAAGGGTTGTATGGTGTAAAAAAAATAAAAAAAATAAAAACACAATCAAGGCATTCTGAGTAACTGTATATTATCGATTATGGGGGGGGGGGGGGCGTTATGGTATTATGGAGCAGGCTTGGGGAACTGAACCGGCTATATGAAGCAGCTGACACCGACCCACAATGACTTCAATCAGTGCTAACTCCAATCGTGGCTGTTTAGCCACTTAGATGCTGTAGTCAATGCTGACTGCAGCATATAAGCAGTTATACAGAGGTATATTTAACAAGTGATTGCATGTTCAATTCACCCTAGTGAGTTCCAAAAAGGAATTATTTTTTAAGTTGTTTAATTTTTCTAAAAGTGGTAAAACAAATTATATCATTTTGGTATCTCTGTAATTGTACTTGCCCAGAAATGTAAAAAGTGTACATGTCATTTTTACCACTTCATGCACTTGTAAAAACCAAACCCAACAAACAATGGCACTACTGCATTTTTTCTATTTATCTACTTAAAGTTTTGTACAAGTTTTTCAATACATTATATGGCATGTTAAATGGTACCTGTAAAAACACAACTTGTCCCACAAAAGGCAAGCCCTGAACCGGATGTACTAATGGGAAAAAAAAGTTATGGATCTTGAAAGGTGGGACTGAAAAAATGAAAAACCGAAAAAGGGCATGTCTTCAAGAAAATAACTGTACATTCCTACAGATAGGTCAATAATGTGTTTTCTTGGAAAACCTCTAACTTACAAAGCCACTCAACAATGATGGTCAGTTTTTGAAGTGCTATTGCACAAAATTATTGTAGATATGTCAATGTACTAAAAACTTACTGATTACAGCATAGTTTAACATGACATCCTGGGCATGTAGTAATCCGGGGTGTTGCCTCCAGGGTAGCAGGTCTAGTAGCTACTTTGGTCATGCACATGGCCATATTACAGCTCCATTTTGTAAAGAGCATTAGCAGGACTGCCATAATACTCCACATCCTCTACCTCCGATTTCATACAGAGCAACATAAAGTTCTCTCATACAATGCTGTCATGTACTCGCTCGCTCATCAGGAAATGAGGTGATGACGTCACCCAATCATTTAGGAAAATATAAATCCATTTTACCAACAATAGTCTATAAAGTTGCCAAACAAAACTTTAAAAAAAAACCTCCTAGAATAATATGAAGCAACATTCCCGTTCATTTAGCATAAATAATAATTCAAGCTCCTTGAATCAGAAAGACAAAGAAAACATTTCATTTTCTGGCGCCCTGCGAGCTTCCAGAGATAAGACGGCTCACACAAACACACTGTCACTAGCTGGACAAAACCCGGCTCAGAGAACTTATCCACACATATTATATAAGAATTTGAAGCACTTTGCCAGAAGCAATTGCCGGGCTTTCAGAAATTCTGGACCCTTGAATGCCAAAATAAAGAAAAAGTACGCATGTAAGTGTACACACAATAAAATAGAACATTTTTCGCTCTGCAAGATGCACCTAGGTCTTCGAGGGGAAAAATAGGGAAAAAAAGTTTTGCACTCACCCAGGGCATAGTAGAGGGCGACAGAGGGCCACCTACTTTCTCTTCCACAGCAGGAGCAGCGGAGCTCTGTAACAGCGGTGCTCATGGTACAGCGGGAGGAAGGAGTCAGATGATTGGTGGAGGCTGGGGAGCAGTAGCAGTTTCCGCCAGCGCTCACCACCAATCAGTAGTGAGCTCCGACAGGAGCTGTTGCTGCTCCCCCACCTCCAACAATCAGCAGTATGTACCGACCGTAGTGCAGAGGAGAAAGAGAACTGCTCTTTTCCCTGCTATGGAGTGGAGCCGTCCAGCAGCTGTGTGATAAAAGATGTGTGATCCTTACCACACATTTGCCGGACGGGTCCGAATTTCGGCACAGACTTTCCCGCATCCCCCACTTTGGAGGTGAAAAAGTGCGTCTTCTAGAGCGAAAAATACGGTATATACATATATATATATATATTTTTTTTTTTAACATGCTTCATTTTTATAGGTAACCTGTCATCAGTTCTAGGGCTATTAAACCTCCTACACCTATTCTGTCCCAGAGCTCCCAGCGCATGTTTGAGAGTTTAATCACTGTTGATGACTTCTCACATCATCACAGTAGCAGAAAGGGCAGTGTTAGGGGAAGTACACAGGCGTACAGAGAAAGTCAATCTGCAGTTAATTTATACAGTGATATGTATAAGCTGCAGAATCCAAAACGGCGCAGAATTTTTAATCAAACCCTGGTTTTCAGTCCAAAATACACGAATTTAAGTAAAAACAAAAATGCTCCCAGAAGGTGTCCATAGTCTAAGTTATAAATCATAAACATATTTGGAACCGTCAAAGTATAACAATTTGTACAATATACTTTACTTTCAGTGTAGTTAACGGTAGAAATTTAAAATAAAAAGTAAAACTATTTTTGGCATTCCACTTCCAAAATTAGGAACACTAAAAGTTCTATATAAACCAAAAAGTACTAAAAAATTTCAAAATGTCCCACAAAAAAAGCAAACCCTTTACAACTGCATGAAGGAAAACAATATACAGCTGCTAAAATGTGTTATGGTGAAGCGAAGAATAAAAAAATGGCTATGTCCTTAGGAGGATAAAGGTAAAAATACCATAATAAGCAAAAAAATTAGACACAAAAGAGACGCATCCAAACCTCAAAATAAAAGAAAAAAAAGTAGATTATTTTCTAGCTCTTCTTGCCGTATTCTTTCCAACAGATAAGGGAGCATTGTGGCCACCAAACACATCTGTAAAGAATAGTTTTCACAATCTCATTAACTTGTTTTGTCTCCTTACTAACACACACAATCCGGTCCATGAATAGTCGGCCCCATTAGGTTTCTTGAATTCATGATTTTGAACAAGGACTGTTATTCTTACCTGCGTAGAAAATATCCATGAGTAATACTTTTTTCCATCGTCTCATCAGCCACCGAGATTGAATCAGTTTTACCACTCAAGATACATCGTTCCATTATGATCTGCTGAGTGGTTTGGCCGTCTAATTACAATATATACAAGTCTTACATTCATTTACAAATGGAGCTGATTTTTCGGCGTGTCTCATGTTTTCCAAAGCCTGTTTTTCATGTGACTCTGCTGTATTTAGATGTATTCCACAAAAAGGCACAGGGACCAGATGTCAAACACATGGGGAACCATTTGCAATACAACTTCGTTGCTACAAGGTGTTGTCTGATGAGGGTTAATCCATTCTACCAAGAAGAGGATCACGGTAATCTGCTGCGTCTGCGAAAGTTGTACTGATATTGTACACGCCAGCCAGTCACATGTAGGGTTGACCATGTGTACAACATTAATGGGTTGGGCCACCAGAACAAGTGACAATTTTTTATACTGACTATCGTGCCTTGGTCATAAACAGGTACTGCATGGTAAGATGACTCGTTAACATTAAGTGTCAGACTGGGGTTCCTTTAGCCCACCAGTGGAAATAATTCAAGAGAACCCAGCCATCATCTATATACATGTTCACTTAAATATTGTAATCTTTATCATATAACACAGGACATATTTGTGAACCATCCCATAAAAAAAAGCCCTAGAGGTAAGAGATTTTCTTCAAACGGGTTTGCCTTCTGCTAAACCGTTGGGGCCCATTATTGTGATCGAGCTTGGACCTACCGTAGGATCCTCTTGTGGTCCGTTTCACCCATGATGACGTCCACAAGCAACAATTAATGGGAGGAAAGTAGCTTTAGCTGTTGACCCCTCCATACAGTTACCAAATTATCCCCCAATTAAGGCTTCGGCAGAAGCATGGATAAAACTACTTTTGGCCTCTAAGATGCACCCCATCAAAAAAAAAATCCCAACCCCCGCCCAATAGTGATCCTAGAATTCCTTATTCCAGATATCTTGGTTAGAGTATGGAGAGAAAAGGGGAGTGGCTTTTGTTTCGGATACACTCACAGAATCCAAGATGAAAGCCTTTGAGGAACTAAACGAAGAATATGGCCTCTCTAAAAGTGACTTCCTTGATGCTTCCCATATACTTGTATAACTTCTTAAACTCCTCGCCTTCCACAAATCATAGTCTAAAATCTTTCTATTTTATCCTCGTGGGAGAAAAAGAAGATGAGGAAGGGAAAAATTAAAAAAAGTACACATTCTCAACCGGAAAAAAGACCTAAAAAAGAAATGTACTCCTTCCCAATGGTAAAAGGCGTTTGTCTGGGCTCACAAAAGCTCAGCTTGTACCAGTTTATTAGAAACCCACTGCAAAGTAACCACATGATGGTACTACTCTCCAAGTAGACTTGCCAGAATTTTTCCGAACACGCCTGACTTGTATTGGAGGAATTGTTGGGAAACAGGGGCATTATTCCATATCTTCTGTAGCTGCAGATACATTGCTCCCCTTTGGGAAGCAATACAGTCTTTGATATATAAATTCACGGGAATTAAAATAGCACCTAACCCCCAGATGGCACTGCTCTTATTGGAAATAGAGGGAATACCTGTCAGACATAAAAGAGTAATATCCTATTTAACACTTGTCACCAAAAGGGGCCATAGCAAGGATAATTGGAGAGTTCTTGAACCACTGTCCATACATAATATAATGGAAAGGAGATAGCCATTAGAAACAATAGATTGCCTACATTTGAGGCTTACTGGCGATCATGGCTAAACTATTATAAAAAGCTGACCCAACTTACAACGAATTCTTGGGAAAAAAGGCAATTCAGAGACTCATAAGAAGGAGAAGAAAAAAAAAAAGTAAGGAAACGACTTAATAAACAACGACTTAATAAACAACAACAAAACCAGATGGCGATAACCCCATTCTCCCCTCCAGACCCTTCTGGTTCTCCCAGTTATTCAATCAAGTTTACGTGATAACTGAAATGACTTGTTTGCATAAGTTTATTGGAATACTATTAAAGACAAATTGAATGTATGTAAAACTATGTTAATATATATCTAATTTCAATAAAAATTATTGGAATAAAAAATATATATTTTCATTCAACTAATGATGTTAATATTAATTGTGAATGGAGCAGACCTTTAAGATATTATACCGGTCTCATAAATGTAAGGGTTTGTTCACATGAGCGATGAAGGTACCATTTGGGCTATTTCGTTCTGTAAATTCTGGTAAAATGCTGGACTGCTGTCCCGAAATCAAACAGACCCCATTATAGTCCTTATAGTGAGGGTCCGTTCGCGCTGTCAGTTCCAACATAAGACGGATCTGTTCAGCCGGGGCATACAGTTTTCCTGCTTTCTGAACAGTGCACGAAAACGAAACTCCTGAACGCTGATGCGAGTGAGACCTTATGTTATTGGAGAATTACCCAGACATATTGAGTTATGAAAAAGCAAAAATTGTAAATATAATTTATATTTGGCATCTCTTCCCCACTCTGTGTGTTGCGGTTTGTTTTTTTCTGACAGCTTTCACAGATTAGGATAAATAATGCGATATTTTAACAGATCGGATTTTTACGGACACAATGATCCCAATTATTTGTTTTTTCGTTTTGACCTTTTTAATAATAAATATTGGGAAAGGGCTTTTGCTTTTTAAAAAATTTTATTTTTGGAATAATAATAAAAAAAACCAAAAACATTTCACTTAATTTTACTTTTTTTTGTACCCTATGGGGCTGGAACTAGCAATCATTTGATCACTTATACAGTATACCGCAATACCTAAGTCTGGTAGTACAATATGAGACATGGCCTCAAGCTGCTGTAACACCCAAACGACTCCAGGCTGTCATGACACCAGAATGGCTGCCACGGATCTCCTTAAAATGCTGTTCAGGCAGCATGTAAACAGTTAAAGTGGTTTTCCGGGACTTTTACTACGGACGATCTATTCTCAGGATAGGGTATCAATACTTGATAGGCAAGGGTTTAGCTCTCGAGATCTCATTTGAGTGATTATTTGGGCAAAGGTATCTTATGGAACAAAGACAAAGTGTATTGGAGAATTAACTTTACTAATCTAGAATCAGAGAACCCCTTAAAGTCTGAACACAGGTGGCACAAGTCGAGATCGGTGGCACAAGCAGAGATTGTCCTTACCGAGTATCAGTGAATAAGATCACTGTGGCTGCCGCACTGAGTCATGTGTCAGTAAGAGGTTAAGACAAGAGTTGGACGCTAAATGAAAAGTAACACATTCCATCAAGGTTTTATTTCAGTTCATACCTAAAAGCAAGAAAGAGCAGCCAAAAGACTCCTACTTCCCAGAGATCAAAGCCCTGCTATAAAACCACTCACACAATACTAGTAACCATTATCCACTAGGCTCTTAAAAATAAAAAGTTATTCCAAGAATCTCCAGGAAGCTCAAACTATGCAGAAGAGATGGGAGACTTGCAGATTGCAGAACTACCAAAGATTAAAGGGGCTTATCCGTTTTCATACACCCTATTAGGGCATTCTGAGAAGTAGCATCCATCAAGCAGCAGGAGCAGAGAGCGACTACAAAGAGCGTCTATCCCTAGGGGGCTGAACAGGTCCTTGCATTACACAAACACCCCATTGATGTCAACGGGCAGGATATGATGCTTTATTTCTCCTATTGCAGCACTGTAGAGAAATTGAACAGCTGCTGCAGAGTTCAGGCCTTTTTACACTGAGCAGTAATTGGGTAGTTTCAATCGCTCATTCTAACACAGCCACGTCTCTAGTCAACCCTTCCGCCATTGCTTTTGATTCGACCAATCATGCAACGCCTGTTTATACAAAACAAGGCAGTGGCAGAAGACTTTCAAGTCTGCATAAAAGATTCGATCAGCGATCATCTAATGATTTATCGCTGACCTTTGCTCGCTGAATGCACTTACGCCTAACAATTATCATGCAAACCACTCCATCTAATGATTTTTTCTAGAGATGAGTGAGTATACTCGCTAAGGCACATTACTCGAGCGAGTAGTGCCTTAGCCGAGTATCTGCTCGCTCGTCTCTAAAGATTCGGGGGCCGGCGGGGAGCGGCGGGGGAGAGCGGGGAGGAACAGAGGGGAGATCTCTCTCTCCCTTTCCCCCCCGCTCCTCACCTGTCACCCGCGCTGGCCCCCGAATCTTTAGAGACGAGCGGGGAGATACTCAGCTAAGGCACTACTCGCTCGAGTAGTTAGCCTTAGCGAGTATACTCGCTCATCTCTAATTATTTCCACAAAAACTGTGCCGTGTCAAAGGGCCTTTAATCAATTAGATTAGGACTGATTGCTGAGGGTGCCCGTAGCAAGACATACTTTCTCAAGGTGAGCCTGCTGACAAAAAAGTGAACAGACCCTTTAAAATTAACGTCACCTGATTTCATGGTCAAATAATAGTTTCAGATATTTAAGATAGTATGAAAATATTTAAAGAGACTCGGTCGCCATCTTTTTGCATCCCTCTCTAAGGGCAGCACAAGGTAGTGACAGTCATGCTAATTACAGTGATAGGTCTGCTGTGTGGATCTGTGCAGTAGTTTTGGAGAAACTTGCATTTTATCAGTAGCAGCATATGCGTAGAGGACTACAGGAAGTAGTCCAACATATTTACGCGATGCAGGCTAGCTACCCCCAGCCAAGGCCTTTTACTGTACATAGTGAGAGAGCTGCCAATCATTGGCTGGAGGCCAGGGTAGGTGTGGCTAGCCTGCAGCTCATGAATATGCAGGACTAGTTTTGTGTCTGGCTGCTGCTAATAATGTATGAGATCCCATTTGTGGGGACCCTCAGTGCCATCTTAAACATGGGCTTGATGGGCACTGCCCGGGGTCCCCACAAGCATGGGGGCCCCCATACTAATCCTTGTATGTTAACATTTCAAGGCACCTTATATCATTATTGATAATGTTGTGTGGCAGGATATGAACTCGGGTCCAATCTGTCTATGCCATGTGTGAAGACTTTAATTTTGTCACTTTGTTTTACTTTCAAATTACCCATAATTCCTTTTGTAAATTACCCACAATTCCTATAATGAAAAGAGAGATTTTCTGCCGAATGGAAGTATGGATAATTCTGTTAAGTCAAGTACATCATCCCATTGCGTTCTAGCGTCAAGTAGCCTGGCACTATGAATGAAGAGACGTCTACAGGGCAAGAGGAAAATGGACCCTAGAGACTTCCGGTTACTAACTCACTCATCCACTTTATTCCTGTCAGTAGTTGTAGTAGGGGCCCCCCGTACACTGCTTTGCCCGGGGGCCCGTAATGCTGTTAATACGGCACTGGGAACCCTAACAATAGGACTGTCATTTATTGAAAGCCTGTAGGAATTGCAACGTCTGACATGCAAATTCCCCTTTATAGACAAAGACTAAGAATGCAAAAAAGGTGACTTATTAAAAGGAAGCATACAAAGCCCAATATGAATGACCATCAAAACGATAAATAGTGGAGACAAATAGGATCTGTTGAAAAGGTTGGATACCTCCATGAGAACAATAAACCAATTGTGCGACCATAATAGACTTAGCAGGTGTGAAATCCACATGGGAACATCAAGTACGGCTTAAGAGGTCACGTACTCACCCACTGAATGTCGGAGTTCTTCACACTGGCTTATGTGCGGCAACTTCAACATATCCTTCCATTTCTTGCTGCGCCCGTTTCTTTTGCCTCCTCCACCTGTTACAGGAAGAATTCATTATATTGTTACATCACGTAAGCTGTGCCTGAGCAATCAAAACATTTTTAATAACATAACAGAGCTAAAAAAACAAAACGTTTAATTCCTCATTGATGGTACCGTAGAGCAGGAGGGTCAAACTCATTTACACCGATAAACATGGGCATAAGCAATTTTCGGTTGTCCAAGTCTGCAGCGTATGTGCAGGACTAAAATGTGCTTACAGCTGTGTGATCGTACCCCAATAATGAGCCCCCCCCAGTGGCCGCAGTAGTAACAGAGACCTCTCCCCTCAGCGTCTGCGCAGTGTACAGGACGGCGCACGCAGATGCCAGGGGGAAGAGGTCAGCTGTGAAAGACTGCATTGCTGGACCAGAATTCCCGTTAGGCTTGATGTACGGCTGTCAGGCCACATAAAATGAAGTGGAGTCCGGATTTGGCTCACGGGCCTTGTGTTTGATATGTGTGCTATAGAGGATCCAGATTATCAAACATACCCAACAGTAAAGTGCATACTAGAGAACGGGGCTACGGAGATAAGGCCCCAATCGCTTTTTTTCAAGCAGGACAGAAGGAACAACTGTCATGTTGATGGACCTTTCCGCCAATTCCCTTCCACTTTGCTCACAAACTGAAGAGAAGAGTCCTGCCAGTAATGGTGACTACCCACTAGCGTTTGCGAATTTGCGGCGTTTTTTTTCCCCAGGTGTCTATGGGGCTTTCTAATGTTAAAAACACATTGCGGCAAAATCGAAATTTACCGAGAAATCGCAATTTAAACATTGACAAGTCCCATAGACCCCTGGAGGAAAAAAAAACAAAAAAACACTGCGAATTTCGTAGTGAAAAAGAACTGCAGTGGGTAGTCACCCTTATAGAGGAGATGGAAGAATCAGGAATGGGCTCCCTAACTCTCCATGGGCCTCAAAGCCACCATACCTCAAGATTATCAGACTATTTAATCAGAGGTATACTGGATATCAGGAAGATGTCCCAGCTTATAAGTGCAACAGAAGGCTCTGGTGCATACATCAACCAATGGTCCTTAAAGGGGTTGTCAGAGTTGTATTTTTGCACTAAAACCCTGATCCCTATGCTAGAACATAACTAACCTGCACATACGTCCCATCCTGCCATGTCCTATTTACAGGCTTCCCCAACCTGTTAACTGGACAGGCATTGCAGCCAAGAACAGAGCTCAGCGCCTATGACGTCCTGTAAACCGGGCGGGACTGCAGCCTGTAGACTAGGGGAGTAGAGCGCCGAACACCGGCACAAGGGGAGCAGAGGTTTACTTCAAAAATACAGCTTGGACAACCCCTTTATATATAAAAAAAAGGTATATTGACACGTTCCAGCCCGGACACTTCTGGCCTCAGTTATGTCAATGAGCCCTATAGGTGATAGATAGCACACCCTAATGTGCTGCTGGATACCTGCGGCCAGAGGACACTACATGGCCGATTCTGGTCCATGATACAAACCGCTGGTCCATAATACAGACCATCTGTCCGTGTGAAAAAAATGCCCATCTGTATAGCCTAAGGCTTTGATGGGTCTGTGTGCGGTCTGCGAAATATGCAATGTGTAAAAGTTGGATGCAACCAATATGGCCTCCACCTCATCTTACTTCTTCAGACTACTTTGCGGCACACCTGCTTAAAGGGGTTGCCCAAATAATAGCTTGCTGGCACAAACCCCCGGACAGGTGCAGGAACCAAAGGAACCCCATTAAAGTCAATGGGCCCAGTTCAGCACAGTTTGGTTCAATTGTGAGACGGATCAGTTCATTCAGGGGACTCCATAACGGAGCGGGAAAACGGAATCCCTAGTGCAGATGTGAATTTAGCCTTAAGATAGCTGGGTGAGTAGTATGCATAGTGGGCTAGGTATTAATGCATAACAGATTTGCCATTCCGGGCTCTAGGAAAGCTGGGTGCGGGCTGTAATAGCGGTCAATGGTTTTCACTAAGTTTTGCCAATAAGATATAATGATGAAATGGATGATTTTGAGAGGCAAATACTCGGAGAATGTCCAAAACTATAATGCTTACTGGTCGGTAAATGGTTAATCGTGTGCATTTGACCCAATAGTATTAGATCTGGTAGTTGGCCGATTCCTGCAGCGAGGAATGTGATGGGGTGTAGGGGGAGGGGGCGCGTTAAGAGACAGACAGTCCTTTAAACCTTCCAAACCTCTGGCCAAACCCTGAGGGATTCTTGCAGTCTTGAGAAGGCTCCCACCTCACAGAGAGCGTTCCTGCTCTTACGTTGTTTCTGTTCTTACAGGAACAGTATCATTTACATTCTGAAAACCGCTTTTTCAACTCGAGCCAGTAAAAACACTACAGCCTGCCTCGTGCCAAAATATTTCAAATCAGGGGGTGGGATTGTCTCCCGAAATGACCCCTCATTGTCTAAAGGCAGAAATATAGGGTTTTTTCCCCTCTAAATTCTCCCTTTTTATTTTTGGTAAATATATTTAATTTTTAGTTATTTTATTTATTTATTTTTTTTACAAAGTTCCTTTCTCGAATGGAGGTGTTATGCAGCAGTTGCATCAAATTCTTCTAATTTGGCACCTGAATTCCTGTAAATTCTAATAAAAAAGTTAAAATGGATTAAGAGGAATTTATCCCACGTCATCATCTCCGCCCCGAGTCCATGGCATCCGTTTTCTAGGACTGTGGCTGCAGCACCAGGTACGTGCTATCCGAGATCATTCTAAATATTCCTCGCCCGGCCGTGACTCTGCGTGTGGAATATCTGCGACCATAGAGGCTCTATGTCGCCGATATCTGCAGTAAACTTGAACACGCTGCGTTCTATTTTCCGCAAGTGGATTAAGCAATTCCAGACCGCTAATGTGAGCAGAACTGCGTAATCCAATGCATTTTGATTGATCGGCGTATTACCAAACGTTCAAGGAATCCGTAATTCCTATCCGGTCGTGAAAGCATCTACACGCTACGTACGATAATCCGGCCGGATTATATGCCACTTTTTTTGTACTATCAGGCCTCGGTCAGGCAGGCGAGCGTGCTTTTTGCACGCCTATGTGCGCAAAAAAAATTTGCTGCACGCATATGGAAAATGCGCATGAACGAAGCTCTGTGCTTTTTTCGTTACATCGTGTATTCACACGATGTAATTATGCGCAGCTCGCGCCTATACAGAGTTTAGTTCTATGTTTAACGTGCGGCACGGACCTTACAGGGGCACATTATAGGCATGTATGTCCTATCAGGTGCACAGACATGTGAACTCTTTATAGGAAGCCAATGGTTTTTATATAGACGCAATCGTTTAACGCACCTATTCATGTGCAAAAAACACGCTCATCTGACCAAGGCCTCAATTAAAGAAATTTTACAAGGCCAGTTTCACGCAAGTGTACTGCAAGATCCCCAGACAGGCTCATTTACACAGTGTATGCAATGTGCACCATCAGTGTATGTGCGTGTTGCATGCATTTTTATACGTGTGGGATTTTTTTTTACATTCATATTGCATCCATATTCACTATACAAAAAAAAAGCAAGGTGTCCCCTACTGATGTCATGCTGCAGGGTGTTTTATGTAAATGATCAGTCTGCAAAAAAAACGCTCATTGAAATCTCTAATGCAAGTGTTGTCCATATCACGTCTGCAAAAAATATTGATGTAATACGGAGAGAAAATACGCCTGTGTGGATTGGCCCTTAGGACGTATTTTCCGAAATGCACAGCACTTGCACCAGAAAAGAAGCCAATAATTTGAATGGGTTAATTTACAGGAGTGATTTTTCTCCCAGACTAGCTAGAATTAGAAAAATCCCTTTTTTTTGCTGAACAGGAAAATACTAATGAACGCAAATACAAGTCAAATACTGATGAAAAACGGATTCCGTGTCCGCAAAACACAACCCAAATAGGACATAAAAACGCTCATCTGAAAGCGGCCTTATGTTATAACTACATGTTCATACAACAAACCCTTACAGAAGAGGAGACGCTTATATTCAAGCATCTGGTGATCCATCAGGCCGGCTTACACCGCCGGGTCGGATCCCGCATGCGAGAGGCTTGCAGCCTATTCTTCGAGTCCATCCGGTAACCCTGCGTACGGCACCTAATTGTATTGCATATGTCCGCAGACAGTCATGTGCATTACAGTTTTGTACTTTGTTGATTTGCATTTCCTGCAGCCCACACGCAATGTAATTACATATGGGTTGCGGGTGTATCCGTGATCATAGAGCACAATGGGCTCTATGGTTGCGGATTCCCCGATAAAAATAGAGCATGCTGCGATTTTTCTTCCCCTTGCGAAATACGCGATTCGTACCCGCAAGTCCGAAGGAGGATTTAAAACGACATAACTTTCAATGCCCATGTATTACCACGGATCATCTGTGCAGACGGCAATCACAGAATCTGCAATTCAAATCCAGTTGGGCGAGAGCGGCCTTAGAGTATATACACATAGTGGGGTTTGTGTAGGATTTTTTTGCACGGATTCCGCATCTAAAATCGTGGCAGACAAAATCTGAAGCCAAACCACAGATTTTCCCCTCTGTATGCCACTGATCCACGCGTGGATATATGGGAGCTGGGTTTCATCACTGCAAAACAAGCCAGATTTGCATACGAGGTCACTCGCCCTTATATGTAATTCGTAGAGACCACAACCGAATTCGGGCTCGGTGGAGATCCCAGCAGCTGATCACATGCCAATTACACATGTATATAAAATGAAAAGGGATTTTCACCCTTCTATGAACCAGAATGTAGAACCACTAACGAGCAGCTGCTCTCGCTTTGGTCATTCATGATTATATGGTTATCTTTCTGTAAGGAGGTGACCAGATTGGACCTTATTTTATGTATGGTTTATTACTTATTTTGTTTAAAATGTTTACGTGCCCTAGGGACGGGAGGGTGGATCGGTGAAAGTAGTGTTGAATTGAGTTCCGGCACAGAGAGCGTTCCGAGAAAGTTTTGGCAAGGAAGTAGACGTGTTCTGCCCACTGAACAAGCTCAGGAAAAAAAGGCTACGCCAGAGAAGAGGCGAGCTTGGCTCGAAAAATTATCTATTCCTCCGGGGTGCTAGACGGATCCTCGAGTTACTGCAGCACCTCATCCGGTTTCAATTTTTGTGCCCGAGAGAAAGAAAGCCAGGAGTTATTTGTTTAAATAAAGTTGCCTGCTGAACTGCATCACTGCTATGAAGTGGGTTCCTCTACTGGGTGCAAATCCAAGGCCTTGGCAAAGCCTGTGATCGTCTCCATGCTTAGAGACTTCTGATGAATGTACATACCATGCCAGTTGAGTTGGCTACAAACCAAACATCGGGGAGTGCTCCGATGCCTCTGGAAAATCCCCTGGCCTCAGAGGCAAGAGATCCGGCCCTGCACCAACATCCATCTGTAGGGTCTCCTGTTACATATTCATTTTAATGCTAGTCATATAATACTACATTTCCCCTGCAGCGGTGGCAATACGCCCACCTGGTAGAGACCTATCCCACCATGATCAGTTCCTTGCTGCGGGTCTCAGGTGTTGGACCTTCGGCACCAATATAAAAGGGGTTGGCTAAATTGAAAGAACTCTTTTAGGACATGGACCAATTTTACCATGAGAAGACGCGAACCAGATATTCCAGCAGACTTGCTATCCATGTAGAACTTCAACAGCCTGAGTCCAACAGAGTGGAAGAAGTTCCTTACAGGGTGGCACTCTTTGTTTTGGATAACAGGGACTGTGTAGGTGGTAAGCCAAACTTTTGACTTCTCTATTTCATCCAGAGGTACGAGTCACCATGTAGCCCTAAAGGATGAATAATGGAGAATGCTGGGATAGCAGAACGTAACAGAGTTAGCTGTGCTCGGGAGCATTGGTGATAGAACAGTCTATGCATGTTTTCTCCACATGGGAATGTTTCCCGTCTTCATTCCTACAGGATAATGAGCTTCTCATGGGATGAAATGTCAGCAGGTGTGAGTGACCTCAGCGGTCTCCACAAAGTATTTAACACTTCGGGGCTTTTGCTTTAATGCAGTCAAACGGATCTGGAATGAATTAGCCGCTTCCAAGATGGGAAAGAGCCAAGTATACAAAAGGTACAAGACCTGGAATGACAGAGGCAAACACAGCTCATCCGGGGAGTCCGGCCAAAGCACACAGGCTGCATGCAGACCTTCAGCTTGTTCCTGCATCACCGAGTCGCACATCACCCTGACCTCACGGTGTACATGGAGGCACGAGGGGGATTCACACAGCTTTTCACAAAATATTTCCTTACCGATGGAAACATGGACAATCAACAAAGAGTGTCGTTCCATGACAAGCTTAACACGTAAACCATGAAGGATCAAACAGCAATGGTTCTTTCAACATGGAAGGGGATGTATCATCAGAAAATGACATTTGCTTAAAATCAAGTTTTTATGCTAAACGTATATTTCAAGTAGATCAAAGGGCATGCTCACAGTCACAGAGCATGCCCACAACACGCTCACATAAAAGTCAATGAGTCACCTCCAAATACCAGTTTCCTAAGGTCAATGTGGGTGCTGTAAAGCAAATCTCTGAGCTGCTGTTATTGGGTAGAGCAGAGGTAAGTTAGGCAAGATGGCCACCCCCATAACCACATACAGAAACTAGAATAAAGAAATCTAAAAATCAGAAAAAAAACCCATTAAAAGGTAACACATCCCCTTTAAACAAACCTCAGCAAACAACCCTAAATCAAGCAGGCATGTCTCTACCATGAACCAGTCACTGCACTGCACTAGAGGCCCATTCCCTTTGGGGTATGTCGACATGGTGGAATTGTTGTGCAATTTTCTGTGCCAAATTCTGCTTTTAAAAAAAGTGTCAAAATCTGTATAGTCATGGTGCAGATTTTGGCATGGTTTTAGCTCTGCCAATGGGCAAAATACAGACTCAGAGAGGAGTGCTTTGGAATCAAGAAATGTAACTTCTTGACATAGAAGATTGTGGAAACCTGATTTACCACTTCGGAATTCCACACGTGGATTTTGCCCATTGACAGGGCTAAATCCACATGCAGATCGGTCGTTTTTTTTTTTTAACACCATCAATGAGCAAAATCCTGGTGCAGAATAGTTGACTCGCTTCTGCATGGATCCATTTGAAGTAGGCAAGGGTCACTTCTTATTTCAATGAAGGGCCTGCAGCATTCTTCACAGTACAACGCTTTCTTAACACCAGTTAATCTCAATGAACTTCATTCTGGAGAGACTCTGTTGATCCATCGGCTCTAGAAATGGTACAGGCTGCTGTAAGTAAAGTTGCAGAGTAACGGAGGGGGGAGGTATTATGGCTCAGACAGACTGTTCATAAAAGTAGTACACTAGGCAATTGCTAAATATGCATTTTCCAAATGTGGAATCTCCTTTGGCTCACTCAACATACCCTACACATTTCATTGGCTCTTTGGCACAGCATCGGCAGGGTTTCCTTTTGGCTGGGTTCACACTGTGCGTATTTTTCATGTGGACCCTCCGCAAAGAAAATCCCATGTATTTACAGTAGCAGCAAAGTAGATGGGATTTTGAAAATCTGGGTCATCTACAGCCAAAGATTTTTTTTTCAATAGAAGTTGCATTAAGTACCCCCCCCCCCCCTTCATATTTGTGTCATTCATGAAGTTTCCGCCAAGATGCCTGACTACCTACTGTTTCCAGGCGTGAGTTTAGCGCCAGCGAAGTTAATGCAATACCAGCTCTACATAATATGGCAAACATGGAAACATTCTGCCTTCTGAAGTTTAATGTGCCTTGGGTATTAAACATTTATTGGTCTCCTCTCACTCGAAGACCACACAACATCCTTAACGAAAAACGTGTAGCTTCTAAGGAGAAAATGGCTGCAAGATCAGAAGGAACCAAGTCGAATTAAAGGAAGATATCAAAGGAGCTCTTCCCTGTAAATCACAAAGTGCTGTCCACCTTGAGCCAAGAATGCTGTCTGGAGATCTCTTCCAGGACCCCCCTGCCGTAAATACAGAACTGATTGCTTGCAGAGTTTCTTCACCTTAATTAATACCACAGGCTGGAATAAGGAATAGTATGCTGTGTGTGTAGAGCATTGTTACTTCTGCACTGTCAGTGCAGTGCCCATCCAGCTCTGAACTAAAGCAGACAATTTGTGTTTGGTTGCTAGGAATACACTGCCTAACAACCATAGGGGTTGTCAGGCAGCTAGACCTTAGCAACTACTAACTCCGATTACACAATTACACAGTCGAATACAGTTTACATCTGGCAAAAAGTTGAGGGTCATTGCAGTTTAGAAGAACATAACCAAGGCAATATCTGGTCTAATACCCAGCCCATACTACAAACATGGGGCATTCATGCTGCCATGTGGCGCCTCCATGAGGCAGTAAGGGTGAAAGCACACGGGCGGAATTGAATTGCAGAATCCGGAGCGGCATCCGCCTCCGGATTTCGCAGCAAATAGCGCCCATAGCACGCAATGCAAAAATGATTCTTCATGCACACGAATGGAAGCCAATTGTGGCATGATGAAAAATAGGAGCATGTTCCATTTTCCTGCGCATGGACGGCTTTTATTACATTTCCTGCGGACGGACCGCGGATTCCGCATGAAAAGAGAGAGTTTAAGAAAAAAAAATCTGTACTGCGCATATCCGACGGTGAGCCATGTGGACCATCCACCATACAGGAAAGAAGAAGAAAATACAGGTTCGCGCGGATGCCGGCTGGGCACAGGGTTGGATTCCACTGCGGGCTTTTATTACACTTTTTTGAGGGGGAAGATGTAAAAAACGTCCAGAAATTCCATGATTTTTTTTGGAGTTTTGCTTTAACAGTGCTCACCAATCAGTATAGATAATGTAATAACTTTCTTATCTGATACAAAGTTTACATAGATTTTTTTTTTATTGTTTACTATTTTTCCACAATAAAAACATAGATCTAAAAAAAAAAAAAATCAAAAAAAAACAATTGAATCCGCTTTGCCCCATTCTGAGACCCATAGCATTTTTGTTTTCCTGGCAGCGGAGCTCTGTGAGGCCTTGTTTTTTGCAAGAAGAGTTGTAGTTTTTATCTGTACCATTTTAAAAGTACGTGTGACTTTTGGATTGCTTTTTATTATGTTTTTGGGGGGGGCAAACAAAAGAAAAACAGTAATTCTGACATTACTGTAAATTATCTTGACAGCGGTCACCGTGAGAAAAAAAAATTAAATGTTTTCATTGTTTGGGTCATTAAAGATGCAATAATACCTATTATGTGTTGCTTTTAACAAAAAAGGGAAAAAAAAAGTATTTTTTCCATTTAAAACAAGTTTTTGTAGGGAAAAAGATGGATTTTTTTTTCTTTCAATTAAACTATACTGATGTTTTTTTGACACTAGTATTTAGTCCCTCAAGGAGACTTGAAGATGTGATCATTCAATCTCTAGGATAATATGCTGCATTACTTATGTAGTGCATTCTACTACTGTAAGCCTATGACATCAGTTCTTTAGACTCTGTGGGAGGCGAGTTGTCATGATTACGGCCGTCATAGAAAACCCATTGGTACCTTGCGATGCCACTACGGGGTACCAATAAATGACAAATGAGATCCTCCTCCTCTGTTGTCTGCTTATATGCTACATTTGCTATTGTTGTGGCATGTAGGTAGTTAAACTGCCAGGATGTGATGTTTCTCTGTTCCTTGCAGTTAGAGCAGGAGCCTGGCTGTCAATAGTCATCTAAGCCACCGCCTGAAAAAGATGTATGCGCAAGTTTAAAGTCCATTAGTGAGTTCATTTTTAAAAAGTCACAAAGGGGTTAATTTAGGGGTTTGATCTAGTATATGATATTATTATTATAGAGGGTCTAAATATATTTAGCCCCACCCTTTTATATGAGCCACGTAGTTTGGAAAGGCCACTCTCATTTTTGCAACAATCTACAGTTCAAGTATCGCCCAGTGATGGGCTTTACCAGATTGATATCCTCAATTACATGAGCGTTATAACAGATTCGTACCAGTATCACACAGATCTATCATATAGCCATGTGCATATGGTTATGTGGCAATAGTTAATGCATATTTTTAAAAAGACAGACAAAAATATAAAAGAAAAAAAGCACACAGGCTTAACCTGTTCCTGTTTTTAAACTTCATAAAAATTCAGAACTTGACTTGTAATAATGTTGCCATCCAATAGGTGGTGCTGCATCTCCTTCCATGTGCAAATTGAAGAAGAGATAAGACACATTATAAAACTGTCACATTCCTGAGCTCAGTGGACTGATTAAGTATTTATGTCTCAGCTCAGTTTGTCTGTAGTTTTAAGTTTTGCGTGCAAAACGGTCTCAATTTTCTGTGTGTGAACATTTGTATTTCAATTAAGAGGGGTTTCCTCTCTGCATTTGTATATTACATACAGTATGTGATCCAAACCACTTCCATTTTAGCCTGAGGGAGGATCAATAGAAGACTCAAAAGCACGCTATATCATCATGTATTTTTGTTAGCCATTAAAAGGTATCGTATCTACAAGATTACTTGGTTTCTCTAATGGAGAATAATCACACTAATCTCTTCCTGACACGCATCATAAATGTACAGTGCACGTTGAGTATCTGTGTATGGAGCAGGCCCGAGAGCTGAGCCCGCTCCATATACAGCAGGTGTCAGCCACTGATCGTGGCTTTTAACCATTTAAATGCCACTGTCCATTCTGAGAGCAACATTTAAATCAGGGCTAAATGCGGAATACCAAAGTCCAAAAACTCATCAAAACAGCCTTGCCCAAGCTTTACATTCAGGAGTCAACTCTCAACCTAGGGCACCCACCAGCTGTCTAGTATAGGGCCCCGGCAGCCACAATAATTTAGATAGATAGCTAGATAGATAGTGACAACCTGGCCGTGAAGTGGTTACAATAGATTTTGAGATCTGACACTAAAAACATGACTCTCTTATAGCCAGCGTACACTATTCTACCAAAAGTATTTTAACACCCCTATCAGCAGAATGGAGTATAGCTATATCTTCAACAAGACATTGCTCCTTGTCACAAAATCCAATGCCGTTTTACCTTGGTTTGAGTACATGGATGCTCCACGATTGGACTTCTTAAACCCTAGTTGGGACAAACTGGAACGTCGGGTCAGAAAAAAATATGAACAGCGTCCATCTTTGAGAGAACATGCCAGACATTTTCAGGATGAATGTAGGGAAAAAGCAGCTGAAGTGCATCAGACATTAGTAGAAAGTATGCCACAGAGAGTATCTGATGTCATTAGGGCCAAAGGAGCCCCACTACATTTTACCATATGGAAATAAACCCTTCTGATTCTTGCTCAGGTGTCAGTTACTTTTGGTAGGATAGTGTATATCTTAATGAAGTGCAACATAAGGTGAAAAAAACACAACTCCTACATGACAGAATGTAGTTATTTACGACGAAGCCTAGATTTTTCCATTTAGATCTTGTGCTCGCCATATGTTTGGGCGGCTGCATTGTGTTCCCAGAAGTCACCTTGCTCACGTAACTCCTGGCCTTTTCTCTTTGTTTATCCTTCAGGCAGAAGTGACATCCGAAAGCCACTCAGGGACGTCACTGTGTATTGGGGATGCAAGAGCAGCTTGCTCTGGGCTGAAGGGCTGTCTCTTGTGTTTTCATGGGACATCTGTGCTGACGTTGCGTCACAACCATCTGCGCTACGCTGGCATGTGCTGTACTGTGTAAGAAAGTAACTTGTGAGGGTTTTTTTCCTTGTAATGTAAACAACTTCTCTAAAACCGTACACGATATTTACATTGGCAAGGAACGCTGCTGTCATACATGGCAGTCAATAGCGTTGTCAAAGAACTGCACTCCCTCTGGGGAAAAGAGTCACTAATGATACCAAATTGAATATATTGTCATCAAAATTTTGCAACTTTGGCTTTTGTAGCCGAAGATGTTCTACATTTTACACGAAATGTCATAATTCATTGGAGTCTGGATGTATAGAACATGTGTGAGTGGCCCAATGCAGATCAATGGACTGTTGGCATTGCGTGTTGGAAAATTGCACATGTGATGCGCAATGATAATACGCCTGCGTGAGACCGGCCTTAATTGACAAGGTTCCCAATTGGCCAGAGTTTGTACAAAAGAGTGACACTTTAAAAGATGCTGTCTGTCCAACAAAATGCTGATTTCAATAGGTATTCTGTAATGCATCATTTCTACTGCGGAGGTCCTGTAGGACAATAGTTGACTTGCTGCAGGGTTCACTTGGAGATTACAGCCGATCATTGGGGTTCCCAGCTGCAGGACAATATTTGATTGCCTTATTTTTAGAAACCTACTTTAAAAAAGAAAAGAATTTTTCAAAGTGCCAAAGTGGACAACCCCTTCAAATTTTTACATTTTTGATAACCCCCGAAATACAGTTAAAATTCGTTGAGCCTTTACAGCAAAAAAAGATGAAACAAAACAAATTTAGAAGAGGATACTAAAAATACAAAAATAACTTTTTGCATATGAATTCACTATCCTATCAAAAGTAAATCGGAAACCTGAGCAAGAATTAAAAGTAGTATTTATTTCCATATGTTAATACTTACTGGGGCCTCCTTTATCCCTAATGACATCGGATACTTTCTGTCGTACAACTTTCTACTAACGTCTGATACAATTCAGCTGATATTTCCCTCCATTCAGCCTGCAAACATTAAGCGAGTTCTCTCAAAGAAGATGTTTTGAACCATCTGCAATGAGCGCCGTCATTGGACAGTTGAGCAATGGAAGAACCTTCTATGGAGTGATGAATTTCGCTACTCCAACTTCAAAATCAGATGGATGTATCTGGGTGTGGAGGACACCTGGGGAGTACCTTTTGTCTGAGTGTATTGTGCCAATAGTAAAGTATGGAAGAGGATCAGTTGTGGTCTAGGGATGTTTAACATGGCATGTTCTTGGTCCGTTGGTTGTAGTGGCAAGAATCATGAACACAGAGGTGTACTTTGACATTTTATCATCCATATTATTTTAGAAAATTCACCAGACATTTGAAGGATGAATGGAGGGAAATTCCAGTTTATAGTCTATAGGCTACATCTCCTAATGCCCCAAAAAGTTGCAATCTCCGCAAAACATTCACTTTTTTTGCATTGTGCTTGCCAGAAGTTGAAAACAAAACAAAACAAAACAAAAAAAAAAGTGGACGTTGTCTACCAGGAGAGAGTATGGACAAAACTTTTAGGTCTTTGTCATACAGCATAATCTAACCTAGATCTGCCATATAATCTATGACTGTAATCTGTGGCAGAACCTCGGATTTCCGCTGTGGATTTGCGTTTTAAAGTAGCATGCATATGCAAGTGAATTTAGCTCTGTTAAATGGGACAAATCACTGTACGGCCATCCGTGTCGAAAAATTCGTGTCAATTCATTCTTTTTGAAATCCATGCATGGAAATATCTATTCCCACTGAAAATAACTGGACACAGAAACTAGGCGGATTCAGAAGCGGATTTCAGCACAGAATCTACATAGGAATCCACGCGGTCATTCTAACGGGTGAGCAAGGTCTTCGACAGATCTACTAGCTAAAGCTAGAAAATGATGCAAATTTCACTCCAAATCTATGCTTGCTCATAACAGGCCAAGATTTTCTGCATTTAGGATAGTCCAACATGGACCAAAATTATTAAAAACCGTTCCCGTTTTAATAAAACTCCAGTCTCAGACCCAATTCCCCTCTGTGGCCCATAGCTCCCGTCTATTATGTTGTTTAGCTCTGTCCTCAGAGCCATACAACGAAAATACTGGAACTCCTGGATTCTGCATAGGTCAGCACTAAATTTACCCTATTGACTACAATGGGAGCAATCGGCTTTGGGTATTCCGACCAGAACTTTCCCCAATGAAATAGCGCAGCATAATGTGCTATTTTGTCCAGAATTTTGTGCCGACGGCTCTGAACAGAGCCTCCAGCGCATTTGTGAATGGGCCCTTAATAAATGTGCCCCATACGTGTAATATATGTGGACATAAAATTAAAGCAGAGTAGTTCATCTGGCCGGGTTAACATGTTCCAGCTTTCCGGCAGTGAATTGCATGTTGTATACCTAAGATTGCAGTATACCCTATACAAGGCATTTTTCTTACGATTGAACAATATAGCTGAGAAAACCACATGAAAAGGCCATAAACTCTCATACAAGGCGTTTCTCGTAAAAACTGTCCTTGGAATACTTCCTCAAAAACCACTCCTCCTTTGTATGTGCTTGCTTGTTGACATCGCCTTTTAGATGCTGCAGTGGTGGAGCTTTTGCTCGTCATTATTTATAACCTATTGTTTACTTTATAAAGAGAAGATCTGTAGTGTACGTCACTTTTACTTCAGCACTATATGTAGCCCATAAATTATCAGCTGGCATTTCCCTCCATTCATCCTGCAAAGGTCTGGCAAATTCTCTAAAACAATATGGACGATAGAATGATAATAATTATAATAATGCTCCGTGTTCATGGTTCTTGCCCATATTTATGCATTTAGCATGCATCTCAATGGTAATAATGTTTATGCGCTGTATGGCATCATAATTACAGTAAAATTATTTGGGCAAGTATACTGGCGTTATTATTTTATAGTTAAATTTCTTCTATGTCAGCTGGTTCAAGTCACTCCCACATTTACTAATTAAACCGACTCCCACTTTTTCCCACATCATATCTCAAATTGACATTTTTTGGAAACGCCAACTGGTTGGAATCTAGTCCAAGCTCACAGAATATCAAGAGATTCATAAAAATATGTACTGGATTCTTCATTAAAATGAACAATTTATTAGTAATCAAATTATATAATTAAAAAAAGCCTAACTGCACCCAACAATATCCCAAATTACCGAAGACCTGGTTATCCAGCACCTCTCCCTCCTCTTATCCCTATTTTTTAGTTAAAGGAAATATAGGAAGTGTCAGGTTCCAGCGCGCTCGTGCGTGCGTGCGTGCGTGCGTGTGTGTGCGTGCGTGCGTCTGTGGGGGGGGGGGGGTCATCCTTTTCGGGGCAGTTACTCCACCTGCACATTTAGATAATACGGTTTGGGATATTGTATGGTGTAGTAGTTAGTAATAAAATGATATATTTAAAAAAACTAATAAAATTAGTTTCCTGGAATCTAGTCCAGCCAAAAGGTCAAGATGTCGCAACCAATGAGATCACCTAATAAAATTCACCCAACTGGAAGGGTAAAAACTGGGATCTGACCCATTACCACAAGCAACACTGCAACGTTTCGTTCGTACTTGACTACTTATACAAGGCCCAGGGTGTTATTTGCAATGGTTACTTGGGCTACCATTACAAATACAAAGTTGTTTTCCTAGCACAAGTCTTCTGGATATGACTAGTGCCACCGCAGGCAGGGCCCGTAGATCCAAGCAGCGCACCTGTCTGTAAAGTCTTATCAGTAACAATATAAACCATTACATGTTTGTTGAGGGATCATAAAAGCAATGAGACGCATGTCAGGGCTGCCAGTGTCAACATACCAGTCGGGTTTCCAAGCTATCCCCATCTTGAAGTAGGCAGAAATAAATTTTATTGTGTTGCCAGTGGAATTCATTTAGGGGGAAGTCCACACCATTATAAAAGCGGCAATGAATTTGGTGCTAATTACCACATATGTCAACACGCTAAGTGCACGGATACAGGCGTTATCGTATTGTACAGACGGAGACAATGAGTTGGAAAGCAAAGTACATTTTCCAGATCTTATCTTTACACTTAGATGTGAAAAAAATGGTTTATCAAAATGCAGAATTCTTAAGTATTTATTTAAGCCTACGTCACCAGAAGCAAAAGAGCATCACCACATAAAATGTAAAATAAAATATACTAAAAAATAACTTTACAAAATGAATTCTGAAAAAAGGAGTGCAAGAGCCGCCACTTCTATATTCAGGTACCAATGGATTGTCACAGTACCCTGGTGCCTAATGAAGGCTCCTGGGCCTGCCATATATTGCAGTCTGTGACAGGACTTAGGGCTCCTGTCCACGGGCAAATTTTCACTGCTTTCCCCGTGGCGATAATCCGACTGTGGGGAGCGCAGTGAACACTTTCCATAGCACTGCTATGGAAAGCGCAGCCCCCTGTCCACAAGCGGAGAATCATTGCGATTCTCCGCTCGCGGACAGCAATTCGCAGAATGCTGCAAATTGCCGCGATTCTCCGCAGGGAGCCTACCTGTCAGATAGGCTCACCGCGGAGATCCGTCTGCCGGTTCCTGCTCCAGGGCAGCAGCTTCTGTGGCGGAGATTCGCTGCAGGATTTTGCAACACCCGTGGACAGACAGCCTTAAAGAGCTTGTGCCAAGTTACAAAGACTACTGATGCGTCTGGTCTCCACCGGAACTAATGGTGGAGTCATGGGTTTGTGTCAGTGGAGTTATAGGGAACACTCACAGCTGTCGATTGGCTACCTTCACTGTTGTGGTAGCGGCGGCCTTCCATCTCTGATCCTGGCCCCCTGTCATTCTCTCCCCAGCGGCCTGCCATCTCCACATCAGAACCTGATGTCATTCTCCACGCTGGTCTACTGTGATCTCCCAACTCCTGTCACTCTCCCAGCGCTCTCCCTTCCACCCTCCCGGATCCAGCACTGTCACTCTCCCCGCAGGACTCCCATCAGCGCTGCAATCTCACCTCCCATCCCTCTGCCACCACCTCCGCTGAAGCCGGGCCCACTCTCTGTCTCCCTGTCCCCGGATGTTAGGTGCTGTCTTCAGCCGGCGTCAAGGTAGGCAATCACTACTAAAGCCTGCCCCGCTCTGTGTGTGTCCGTCCCCTTTTGGGTGTCAGGCGCTGTCTTCAGCAGCTGTGGGCTTTCCGTATAACTCCACTAGGACAAACCCATTACTCCACCTATGCTCCCAGTGGAAACAAGATGCACCAGTACTGTTACAAAGTTATCTCCCATGCACACAATAGGGAATAATAATAATAATAATAATCTTTATTTGTATAGCGCCAACTTATTCCACAGCGCTTATAAATTTATGATTGAGAGACGGTTTTCCACCTTTGGATGTGACAGCGCTACAAAACACATGTAGGTGAAGCCCATGGTTTCTTTCACATGGGAGATGTTTTGTAGCTTGAACTAATTGGCAACCATTAGCTTCACATACATGTGTTTTGTAGTGCTGTCACACTGCTACAAAAGCACATGATTTTGTAGCCCGTGTGAAACAGACCTAAACCACATTTTAAAAAAATGCAAGTTTCTCAGTGCACATTTTGAGCAAAGTATGTGGGCCCATTAAGGTTCGCCTGGACACGACAGATGGGCCCACATACTTTGATCAAAATGTGTGTTAAAAGCCTTGCATTTTTTGATAGGATTAGTATAAACAACAGTTGTGCAATTTTAGGCAGATATTAAATGTCACAGAGGGCTTAAGCGTGTGGTTGTTGCTGTAATTTTTACTGCACCGCGAAGACCATAAAAGAGAAAGCCAAACAATGGTGAAATCACATTTTTTCAACGCATATTCAGTGGTATATTAAATGCTACTACTGAAAAAAAACTCATCCTGCAAAAAACAAGCACACATATGACCAGGTTGACGGAAAAATAAAAAATGTTAAAAAATTTAGAAAATTATGGCTCTTACAAAATATGAAAAAAAAAAAAAAGAAAAAGGTCTGCTCCTTAAGGGGCGAAAGAGCCCACATATTAGTCCCATGCAGTTCCACCTTAATATTATCTTTCCCAAATGATATGGAAGTACACTGCTCAATAATAACAAGGTCTCCATATTGAGGGCCCTAGACAACTGGCCAGTTTGCCACTCCCTGGACGGATACAACATTACACGGTATTAGAAATGGCTTGAAATCTAAACTTATAAGGTCAGTAAGCAGGGGGCAGTAATTGGCACCCTAAAAAGTTCCTGCAAGAGTTCAGAGAATATGTAATCTTTGCTCCGTCATAAAGCATGATGGCGTAACGTTAAAAATACACAGTGTAGTCTATTTTAAAAATATCTTTAGAAAAGTTTACTACCCCACTGTAGTTCATATCAATTAACATTTTTACTTCTAGGGTTCTCCATAATTTTGCTCCACGGCGCAGGTGGCATAAAGGGTTAAAAGCTCAGTGTACACAGAGCTAGGATTCCCTGAGCCAGTCATTGTTCACTGGTGTCAGCCCCTGACGTCAGCCGGTGTCAAACTCACTGAATCTACTGTTGATTCTTGTGGGAAAAACACCTCCACAGCTGCCACTACCGGGCCAAGAGGGAACAATGACCTCCTCTCATGACCAGTTTTGTAGCGTAAAATAAATAGCCAAGAACACAGCCTGTTCAAGGCTCTCCGTGCTCACAGGGTAATTACCTACTGCTAAGTCACATGCAGAAAGGTAACAGACCAAGCAGGTTGTCAGCTACAGCCGGAGATGAGGGATGTACAGAAAACCGGAGACGCTTATCAATAAACACAACATTCTTCCATGATAAGCGATGGTATAAATCTTCACACCACATTTGTGCCCTGTGTAATAAGTACACCTGGGGGCTTGTTCACACCGCCGTCTGTGGATTCAGTCATCCCTCTTCAGTCTCAAAGAGGGGATGGAAAAGTACCTCCAAAGTGCCACCTATTATAAGGTAAGTTCCCTATTATACAAGGAGAGAACAAGAGAAAGGACACCATTGTGAGCATTCATTATAGTTCGCCTGGACAAGAAGATATGGATGAACTCTTTCTACATCAGATGGCCAAGCTCTCCAAAAAGCACAACATAGTGATCATGGGAGATTTTAACAATCCAGACATTTGTTGGGAATCTCTCTCAGGTAAAAGTAATGGATCCAGCATATTCTTATCCGCTCTTGCTGACAACTTTATCTTCCAAAAGGTAGAAGAAAAAACAAAGGGATCTGCCATCTTGAACCTAATTCTTACCAACAGGGAGGGAATGGTTGAGGAAGTAAGGGTGGCTGGGACCTTAGGAGGCAGTGATCATGCGATCATTAAAGGGGTTGTCCCGCGGCAGCAAGTGGGTCTATACACTTCTGTATGGCCATATTAATGCACTTTGTAATGTACATTGTGCATTAATTATGAGCCATACAGAAGTTATCAGAAGTTTTTCACTTACCTGCTCCGTTGCTAGCGTCCTCGTTTCCATGGAGCCGTCTAATTTTCAGCGTCTAATCACCAGATTAGACGCGCTTGCGCAGTCCGGTGTTCTTGTTTTCTGAATGGGGCCGCTCGTGCCGGAGACCAGCTCCTGGTAGCTCCGCCCCGTCACATGCCGATTCCAGCCAATCAGGAGGCTGGAATCGGCAATGGACCGCACAGAAGCCCTGCGGTCCACCGAGGGAGAAGATCCCGGCGGCCATCTTCAGCAGGTAAGTAAGAAGTCACCGGAGCGCGGGGATTCAGGTAAGCGCTGTGCGGTGTTCTTTTTTAACCCCTGCATCGGGTTTGTCTCGCGCCGAACGGGGGGGGCTGTTGAAAAAAAAAAAACGTTTCGGCGCGGGACAACCCCTTTAAATTTTGGATAAAAAGGGGAGGAAAACCTGAGAAAACTCAGACCTCAAGGTTGGATTTCAAAAAGGCAGATTTCAAGGAACTCGGAAAGAGGGAAGGAAGAATCCAATGGCTGGATGTTCTTAAGGACAGAAATGTCCAAGAAGGTTGGGAAATATTGCAAAATGAAATTCTCAAAGCACAATCGTTAACAATCCCTGAAAGAAGGAAGAATAGGAAGCATTTAAAGAGACCAGGATGGATGAACACAGACTTTACATAGAGGTTAAAAAAGGAAGAAAAATAGGTTTATCAAATGGTAAGAGTGGGGAATAGCTAAAAAGGGCAAGTGTAGGGCAAGTGTCAGAAAAGCTAAAGCTAATAATGAATTTAGATTTGCAACAGAGGCCAAAAGCAATGTAAAAAGGTTTGGGTGGTATGTCAAAAACAAAAGAAAAGTCAAAGATGCTATTGGATGCTTACAAGATGAAAATGGTGAATTGGTTAAGAATGATGTTGAGAAGGCCGAACTTTTAAATTCTTATTTTGAATGTTTTCTCTCAGAGAGTAGATGTAACATCAACTAATCTTCCCTGTGCTATTGGGGGAATAAAAGAATGCAGGCTGTGTACAAGCAGAGAGATGGCGAGGGAACAATCAGCTAACGTAAATAAATTCAAGTCTCAAGGTCCAGATAAATTATATCCTAGGATACTAAAAGAAGCAGTGGAGATAATTGCTGCACCACTCACCATAATCTTTGAAAATTGCTGGAGAACAGGAGAAGTCTCCCGCTTTAAATGAAGGCTCCGGCTGTATACAGAAGACAGCCGGAGCACTGTCTTCTGTATACAGTTGCTGTGTTCTCGGAGCACTCAGCTGGTATACAGCTGAGCGCTCCGAGCGGGGTATGCAGAAGACAGCTTGAGTGCTTTCTTCTCTGCGCTTTCAGCTGATATCCCACTGAGAACTGCCAGCGGTATACCAGCTGGGAGAATCTTATGAACGCTGCCAGCTGAGATATCAGCCTGCGCCGCTGATGAGGGTCATCGCTCATTTCTAGAAAACCGCAAGTGAGCGATGAACGAACAGTGCACGATGGCCACGCATTTAGATGCAACAGTTATCGCTCAAAAGACAGCTTTTGAGCGAATTTTGAGTGATAATCGTTGTGTCTAAATGGGCCATTAGTGTATCCTGCACTGAGCAGGGGGTTGTGGACCAGATGAACCTGGAGGCCCCTTCAAACTCTATGATTCTATTAAATCAATGTTTGACTTTTCAACAGTTCTTGGCAACGTGACTAAGGATATAACCCAAACCAGAGTCTTCCCGAGAAGGACAAGACGCCTATCTAAAAACAAGCCGTTTTGGGGTGCTTGCCCCTCATAAGGCCTGGCTCATACCCTTAGTAACTTTTTTAAGGCCTGTTGACAGGTTGAACAATGAGCATTGACTTATAGGGAAGTTACCTTCCAATAGTTGGCACTATAGAAGTATTTTTTATCCCCTTTTTGCACACCTATTTCCCAGGGAGCATTGCATGGCCTATAAAACTCACTATACAAACATCTCTCCTCAATGAGAAACTTTATCCCCAAGTTATGAGTGCAGGAAATCATAATATCCTGGTTGGAATGGATCCATTTTATGATGGAACCAAAAAGCGCCAAACAGACTATGGGGTCCATTCAGCTTCCACTATAGTTAGCACATGCTGTGCTATTTCTTCCGGGACCCTAACAGAATTTGCAATTGAGGTGCCGAACAGAACTTCCAATGCAATGAGCCCTTACCTAGAGCTATACTGTGATTTATGATTCAGAATCCCCAGAAATACCAAGTTTTGCATTCACAGTGGCTCATGTGACCATGTCATGTCCCTTCCCCCCATGGCAAAGTTTGTTACTGATATTGTTAAGACCCCAATTAACAATTAAAATAGTGGCCATTCGCTATTGTAAAAAAACACAATGCCCTGTAAAATACACAGGTACAGCCTTATTTGTCTTGGTACAATATATTACACCTGTGTTCTATATTGTACTGGTTATGTAGCTGAAAAAAATTTTGATACAATAGTAAAGTCAACACAAAGAGTAAAGTGCGTTGGGAACAATTTTTGTCATACTCCATGATCAAACAAACAATCTTCTTGGCTAGCACTTCTTTAACCTTTCTCCTATCAATAAGACGACATTGTTTACTCGCGCTCTCCACCCCTTACAGAGAGGGATTACAATCACAAGTGCTCTTATTTAACTCTCATTAATTACACCTATGACATCTGCAATCATCAGTTAAAACCTGCTGCCAGCACGGTGACAGGTACAAGAATGGCTGCGCTGCCGCTGTAACTAAATAAATAAATAAAACCGTCATTGTGGTACAGCGTGGCATAATGCGGAACGATTGTTCCCTCTTAAGTACAATAGATAGGGTAGTCTTGAATTAAATGTATTTCAATTTAGAACAATTCTCAAGATGCCTACTTGCTGTCGGTGTATGGAAATACTCGATGCTGAAATCTCTCCTTGCGTAAAGAGAAGAGAGAGATTTGTGCTGCTATTGTGTTAAAATCACACAGTGTTGTCTCAACTGATACACTGTTACTAAGATGAAGGAAGTGTTAAAAATGATGGACATACTGCTGTATGACCATACTATGTGAGCACTGTATGCAATGCCAGCCTTAGGTTGGATGGATCATTGTGTGTCCCCTTTTCATAATCATAATCAACTTTACTTATATAAGACTAGCTTACCCGTCGCGCGTTGCTGCGAAGACAGACATACATACATTCGTTTTTATATATCTAGATAACAACCAATCACAGTGCAGCTTTCAAGTTACCTCAGTGGTATAATATATAACAACCAATCACATCACAGCTTTCATGTTACCTCAGTGGTATAATATATAACAACCAATCGCAGCACAGCTTTCATGCAACCTCAGTAGGATAAGAAGTAGCAACCAATCACAGCGCAGCTTTCATGTTACCTCAGCATTCTCAATATCCAGCAATTGTATTGCGAAACGTTCGGCGGATGCATCATTTTCTGGTTGAACACGCATCCCGTTGCTCGTAATGCCTTTTGCTTTTGTGCTTGAGATGGAAATCAAACGATCTTTGTCTGGGGGGCATAACTGTTGACGATGCTCGCACGCGCGCCACCTATCGTAGGATAGTTGTACTATGCCAGTAATCTTCCCAGGAGTGTACTCAACAACTTCCCAAAGTTTCATAGCGATTGGATGAATGGCATAGTAATGCATAAAGGACAGACAGACAGACATTCATATAGATGTAGATATAGATATAGATAGATATATATAGATATATATAGATATATATAGGACATCAGGAAGTGAGAGAATTAGACTCCGTACGTAAAATGTGGATGCCAATTCTTTTGCGCTTAGAATTGAATAATCAAATTGGGACCCATTAACTTTTCCTATTTATGACATAATCAATGCCCGTGCCAAATTACATCGGGAAGTGAGAGAATTAGATTCCGTACTACGCAAAGTTGGGACGCTAATTCTTCAGCGCTTAGAATTGAATAATCGAGTTGGGACCCATTAACTTTTCCTATTTATGACATAATCAATGCCCATGCCAAATTTTAAGTTTCTATGACATCGGGATGTGAGCAAATTAGATTCCGTACGTAAAATTTGGACGCTAATTCTTTGGCGCTTAAAATTGAATAATTGAGCTGGGACCCATTAGCTTTTCCTATTTATGACATAATCAATGCTCATGCCAAATTTCAAGTTTCTATGACATTGGGATGCGAGAAAATTAGTGGCAATGATGGAAATCGAACGATCTACGTGGGGGGGCGTAACTGTCGATGGCGCTCGCACGCACGCCATTTATCATAGCATAAATGTACTATGCCTATAATCTTCCCAGGAGTGTACTCAACAACTTCCCAAAGTTTCATGGCGATCGGATGAATGGTGTAGTAGCGCATAAAAGACAGACAGACAGACACGCACGCAGACAGACACACACGCATACATTCAATTTTATATATATAGATAAAAACTATATACATATATATTGCACTAATAGGCAGTTTGTCTGTATTCTGTTTGTTCAGAAAGCAGCAAGATTGTAAAATACCCACACCTGAATACCTCAGTGTATAAATATTGTACTCCAACCAAGTTCATAACAAATACAGTTCCAGAACCAAGCTCATAACATAAATACGGTTACAGAACCAGGTTTAGTACATAAATATAGCGCCAGAACTAGAGATGAGCGAGCATCAAAATGCTCGGGTGCTCATTATTCGAGTCAAGCTTTTCGTAATATTCGAGAGCTCTGTTAGAGTAACGAACTCAATTTTTGCAATGGACTCGCCGGGTGCCGAGCTTTTTTCTCTCTCAGCCAGCCACATACTGCTGTGGACGTGCACACGCTGGCACGTCACAGCAGGAAGTGGTAATGCTGGGACGGGTCAAAATGGGGAGGGGTCGAACACGGCGTGGTACTCACTTGAGTAAGAGAGGACGATCGAGTATGCTAATACTCGAATGAACATCAATCTCGGACGAGTATGTTCGCTCATCTCCAGCCAGAACCAAATTTATAACAAATACAGTTCCAGAACCAAGCTCATAACATAAATAGGGTTCCAGACCCAAGCTCATAACAAATACAGTTCCAACACCAAGCTCATAACAAATACAGTCCTAGAACCAAGCTCATAACCTAGATACAGCACCAGATACGAACTCATAACAAATACAGCACAACCAACCTCAGTACATAGATACCTTATCAAAATCAAGTTCATAAAAATACAGCCCCAGAACCAAACTCTTAACAAATACAGTACCAGAACTAAGCAATTGTGTCACAGGACGCCAATGAGCTGACAGCAATATATCAGAACAACATAGGAGAGGAGACAGAGCCAGGATGAGGATTCATGCAGCTCTAAAAAGACACTGCTGCATAGAGGAAAAGCATAATCCGGCCAAACTACAACCGTTTCCACCTGGTGCTGCCCCCGCACAAGCTGGTGACCAGCACCTTGTAAAACCGCACAGGTCATTCATAACTAAGGATAGGCATGACTGTATGGCATAGTTATTGCATCCTGTCTAGCAGTATTATGTGGGCACTGCATGATCATATTAGTTGCATTCTACGTGGCATTATTTAGGCCTCTTTGATATAATACAATCCTCGAACATCGCTAAACGAGCGCCAATCGCACAAAGCATATTGACAGGCAGTTGTTAATCCCATTCGCTCATGTTAACCCTCATGTGGTACCATGGGTTCTATTTGACCCCAATCTTGTTGATTGAAGCTGGTACTACACCAGGGTTACCGCATTAATATGATTGTTAGAATACTGGCAGTTAACCAATACACAACAGCTGGCAGCAGCTACAGTGTTAACATAAATGGCATATAGGAATACTTATCAGTGACGTGCAGAATACTTGTCACATCATGTGCCTGCATGAGTGAGCATGCATACACGATAAGACACTTAGTGCGACTCCCATGCCAGTGGAGCCAGCAATAAGGAAGACATGAGCATAAAAAAACATCAACTGCAAAGTAGCTGCTACAACGCTGTCTTTTCAAGTATTTACAAGTGATCTAATATTTTATTGCATTTACTGGTTAATAAAAAAAAAAGGTCTAAAAACACGTTTCGTATTCTGTGCAACAGATTAGAATGTAATCGGATAGGATAAATGTAATCGTTTTTTGTATATTTGCATTTAAATTTGCACTGAAAATTCCTTCTCGTGCGTGGTTCATGAGACTAGTGCGGTTCACTACGACATACCTGCAAATGGTTAATCTAGTGGGTACCATAATCTTCCACTACACAGCTCCCTGATTGGAGCTTGGTGATGTAGGGGCTGTACGTTTTTTCTGCCCACCGGCTGAGTTGGCAGGGCAAGTAGGATAAATTGAGGTAAAGTCTCCATGTCTGCCAGCTCCTGGGAAATCAGCAATGTGATGAGCTCTGCCAGAAATGTGGATCAATCCAGGGTTGTAGACAGATAATGATTCCCTCATATATACTACCCATCTAACCAGTGAGGCTGTAAAGTGGGTACACTCAGTGCTCGCTTAATTAACAGTTTGTGGTTATTATGTAGGGCGACAGCTTAATTCTTTCTTAGATAGAAGTCAGATAGGAGAGAAAGAGAGACAGAGGTTAGATAGAAGAGAGAGAGGTTAGATAGAAGAGAGAGAGGTTAGATAGAAGAGAGAGAGGTTAGATAGAAGAGAGAGAGGTTAGATAGAAGAGAGAGAGGTTAGATAGAAGAGAGAGAGGTTAGATAGAAGAGAGAGAGGTTAGATAGAAGAGAGAGAGGTTAGATAGAAGAGAGAGAGGTTAGATAGAAGAGAGAGAGGTTAGATAGAAGAGAGAGAGGTTAGATAGAAGAGACAGAGGTTAGATAGAAGAGAGAGAGAGAGAGATAGAAGATAGAAATTAGACAGAAGAGAGAGAGAAGTTAGATAGAAATTAGATAAAAGAGTTGGAAATTAGATAGAAGAGAGTTAGAAATTATAAGAGAGCGGGAGATAGGAGTTAGATAGAAGAGAGAGATAGGAATATAGAGGCTAGATAGAGAGTGAGAAGAGACGGAGAAGAGAGTTAAATAGAAATTAGAAGAGAGAGTTAAATAGAAGTTAGATAAAAGACAGAGAGAGTTAGACAGAAATTAGAAGAGAAAGTTAGATAGAAGAGAGAGAGGAGACAAAGAAGAGAGTTACGCACATAAAAAGCTACAACCATGCCAGCTGTGTATGATGTGGAGCAGAAGAAAGCATTTTATACATAGGTTACACTTGGCAGAAACTAAAACTGATAACCTAAGGGCCGACTTACTGAAGATAAGAGTTCCTAAGAAAACATCCCCCCAATAATAATGATTCTAAAAAGCAGAAGCAGGAACATAAAAGTAGTGACATATGTTGCACAGCATGTTCTAGAACTGCATATGCCGCCTTAGCCTGGCACACTTACTAGAACTGCTTGGCAGTAATGATACAGCTACCACTTTGGCTCTATTCACATCTGCGTTGGAGGCTCCATTCAGAGCCTCCGGCGCAGATCTTACATGAAATGCCGGACAAAAAAGTTGTGCATACACGACTTTTTCGTCCGGTAAAAATGCCAAACAAGTCCAGGAACTGAACAGACCACATTATAGTCAATGGGTCCATTCGGCACAGTTTGGTTCCGTTATGAGACGGATACGTTCATCCAGGGAATCCCTAGTGCAGCTGTGAATTTAGCCATTGCTGCATGTTCTTTGTATATAGAGTCTAAAATCACTCTACAAGTGACTATTACACTTCCAGTACTTCCGCCTCCGACACCGGGGACAGGCGCGGATGTGTAATAGCCACTCCAGGTCCCATTGATTTCAACTGCAGTGAAACCAGCTAGGCCACTACTGGTCCAATCTTCTATAACGCATGTCTAGCCACTGCAATGACAGCCGGGCTGGGTGATCAGGTGATTGCTGAGGATCCTGTGTGGAGGATCCTTGGTAATTAACTATTGACTTATCCTGAGGACAAAACCACATGTAAAAATTGCGATTGTTATCCGAGGATGATGCCTAATGATTACTACCAGATATGAGCCATGCTAAAACAAGCTTCATGGTGCAGGTACTTTAACCCCTTAATGACATGGCCTATTTTGGCGTTGAGGACCAAGCGATTTTTTGGTATTTTTCCATCTCCATTTTTCAAAAGCCATAACTTTTTTATTTTTCCGTCGACGCGGCCGTATAAGGGCTCGTTTTTTGCGTGGCGATCTGTAGTTTTTATCGGTGCCACTTTTGGGTATATAGACAATATCGTAAATTTTTTATTTTTTTTTTTAATGATAACAGGGAGAGAAAACGCATCAATTCTGCCATAGATTTTTTTTTTTTTTTTTTACAGCGTTAATCATGCAGCATAAATGACACACTAAATTTTTTCTGCGGGTCGGTACGGTAACAACGATACCAAAATTGTTATATTTTTTTTAGGTTTTTACACTTTTTTGCAATAAAACCCCCTTTTTTTGGAAATCTTTTTTTTTTCTCTATAGCTGCATTCAAAGTCATGTAACTTTTTTATTTTTCTATGTACGGAGCTCTATGAGGGCTTATTTTTTGCGAGACGAGCTGTAGTTTTTATTGGTACCATTTTGGGAAATGTACGGCTTTTTTGATCACTTTTATTGCATTTTTTGTGAGGCAAAATGCTAAAAATTAGCATTTTGCCTCTGTTTTTTAGCGTTTTTTTTACGCTTTTTGTCGTACAAAATAGAAAGCGTGTTCAACTTTTTGTACACGTCGTTACGGACGCGTCAATACCAAATATGTGGGGTTTTAGTTTTTTTTTCCCTTTTTTTATGCTAATATTAGAAAAAGCATAAAAAAAGGGGTTTTTTACATTTTTTTTTTACATTTTTCTTTTTTTTACACTTTTCTTTTCTTTTTTTTACACTATTTGAGTCCCTCTGAGGGACTTGCAGCACTATGCCTATGATCGCTGTCATAAGGCATGGCAAAGCTACTGCTCTGCCATGCCTTATCGCTTGTACAGCGATTATAGGCACAGGCAATACAGGACGCCGGTGTCTGGCGTCCTGTTGCCATGGTGACAGGCCGGGCTCTCGCGATAACATCGCGAGTTCCGGCCGGAGACACACAGGGATCGCGATCCCTCTGTGAACTCTTTCCCTGCCGCGATCTACTTAGATCGCGGCAGGGAAGGGGTTAACAGCGGCGGGCGCATCTCCGATGCCCCCCCGCTGTTGGAGCGGGACGCCGGCTGTGACTGACAGCCGGCTCCCGCTGCGGGATAGCGCGGGATCTTATGTGATCCCGCGCTATCTCCAGGACGTACCAGGTACGTCATGTTGCGGGAAGTACCAGGCTGCCATGACGTACCAGGTACGTCCAGGAGCGGGAAGGGGTTAAAGGGCCACTCTGGCAAAAGCACAACGTTCCATCCTTGCCCCCCTCACCTGATTGCCTGTGATACTTTGGAGGTCTCCTCTGTGTATTGCAGCCACTTCCATGCAATGCAACCGCCTTTCTAACGCTTAGTAGTTATCATTTTGAGGCTGACATTTTTTATTTGCAGTTTCATATCTATCCCATGATGCATCAGCACAGCATAAGCTGAGGCTATACCATTCTGCCTGCTTGGAGGCCAGTTTAATCATCATTACCTTCTATATTCTTCTAAATAAGCTACAGACCATAAGTATACAGTCAACAGGAGGAGCTGTGATCTCCCTTATTATAGCTGTGTGACAAGAAGCTCTATAATCATCAGTAACTGAGATAGGAGTGCTCGTGTCCCCCTGTGGGCAGTTTCTGTGGTAATTGCATGTAACAACATCACACAGACTGTGAAGCTGATTAATTTGAGTGCATATAAACCCAAGTAGATCTGAGCTGGTCAGAATTAAGATCACATGATCATCTGAGGACAAAGAGGCCAGAAGTTTTGGTTAGAAGGAAATAACTAACCAAAGTAATAGTAGGTCACTTATATGACAGTGATGATACTGGGGATATGGCTACATAATGAATGAAAAAAAAATGATCAGAGCGTCCCTTTAATGCCATATGTGATGTTACCACCCTTGGCGCAATATCCCTTCATTTTTCCCCAATGCTTTCTGAACTGGGCCGTCAATATTCCTCAATTCATATTGTAACTGTACGTACATCTCGGCTATATGAAAATCTTAAGAAAAAAAAAAGTTTTAAGTAACCTATTGAAAAATGCTGAGCTAATATATGTGGGTCACCCATTTTATATAATTAATACCACAATAAAGAGTAGCTACGAAGAGTGTCTCTTACTCTGGAGGACCCGGCACGTCCATGTGTAACACAGACAGCCCACTGATTCTAATGGAAAGTCTGTAATGCTTCTTTTCTCCTGCGGTGGCGCTGCAAAGAAACACAATACATGCTGTTGGATCCTCTGAAGTTTAGAGTTGATCACTAGGGGTCTCAGCAACTGGAAACCCTGTGTGACCAGTCTCTTTTCAGTGGACCCAGCTAACAAAAGGCCATGTTTAAAAGCAGAAACCCTTTTTAATGGCCATTTATTTGTTGGAATTTATGGTGCAATGGGAGTTTCTTTATTTTTTTTAAATACATGCCATCCACTGTACTTTACAGCTGTGGTACATTACATTGGGGCGTTGTGCTAATGTTAAAGGGGTTATCTGGGGAGGAAAATATTTTTTAAACAGGCTCAGGGTGGATTCAGATGAACGTAAATCGGCTGGATTTTCATGCCAAGCCGATATACGATGTCCTCATCTGCAGGGGAGGGGGGGATGGAAGAGCCAGGAGCAGGAACTGAGCTCCCGCCCCCTCTCTGCCCCTCTGCACTATTTCCAATTATAGGAGGCAGGACAGGGGCGGGGCTAAGTTCAGAGAATTAGCCCCACCCCCATCCTGCCTCTCCTCATTGCAAATAGTGCAGAGGGGCGGAGAGGAGGCAGAGAGGGGGCGGGAGCTCAGAGCACTGCTCCTGGCTCTTCCAGCCTCCCCCCCCCCCCTGCAGAGAGAGACAACGTAGATCGGCTGGGCGTGAAAACCCAGCCGATATACGTTCGTCTGAATCCAGCCTTAGAGGAGTGCTTTACATAAAAAAAGCTAATTAAATTGCAACTGCAGCTAGTGACTCCAGGGACCTGACTACTATATATAATCACCGACATGCTTCGGACAGTGATTAGCTGCAGCAGTGTTGGGACGTCACTGCTCTTCAGCTGGAAGCAAAAACCAATGGGCACTGGCGTTACGGGAGTGGCGGAGAGGGGAGTATGGCTTCTTTTATGTTATTCCACCACTTTCACGGCCTGTTTGAAAAAGCTTTTTCCTCCCTAAATAACCCCTTAAACCTCATGCCAAATCCATCAAACTGTAAAAACACAGCAGAATTAATTTTTACTGCACCACCTGTACATGCAAACATACCCTTGTAGGACGGCACCTGCTTATTCTAATACGAATACTGGGCAAGCTCTATAAATGTAATTTTCCATTATATAAAATAGTAGATACGTTGTAGTTTACGAAGAACACAGAAGGAAGGGGTGCAGAGACTGGAGATAATAAAATGTAATAGGCCTCGGCTCTGACGGAAGAAGCAGACAAGAGGTGTATTTAAATGCATCAGTCACCAGATAGACAGAACTACAGATCAGCTCGTTAGATTTCACGAAGCACAAACGCGTCAGTCATCACAAATGAGGCACAACAGAGGTTATACGTCAGGTAGAAAAATACTTCTCGTTTTGGAATAACTTGTGATCATATCTCACACAAGTGAAAATAATATGGTTCTGGTGATGACAGCCCAGCTACCCAGTTTTCTTTTTAGTTAAAGGGATATATGCACAAAGACTAGTTCAAAAGTCAGCAGGGTTGGAGCATTTCTACCTAATTACTTTTAGGTCATTGCATTACAAAAAGTTCTTCAACTTCATAATATGCTTTGTGTTTCGGTTCCTCACAATTTTCAAGACTTCTGCTTTGTTTCGGAGAATATCATTTTCCCATATATACAATGGGGTACCCAAAACAAATAGGAATGTTCTTCTGGTGGGCGGGGGTGTTACTAGTACAGGCTTCTGTTGCTAGGTGAAGGTCTGCGGAACCCATCTTAGGTGGTATGCCAGCCAACATTGTTGGAGAAGGTTGTCTTCGGCTCCAGGGATTATCTTTTAACAAGTTGCTTAGTATTTCACTTATTTTGTGATGGCGGATTCATACGAACAATGTGCAGCTGGAAGATTTTGTTTCCTTTTCAAAGTACTCGAAAAAATAAGTATCACAGAGTGAGATCATGTGAATACGGAAGATGAGGCAAGGGTGTCATACCGTTTTCCTTTTTTTTTAAATTGTGGAAAGAAGTTTTCCAAGTTCTTTTAGATAGTTTTCGTCTCCCCGTGCCTAAAACAGTATAAAAGAAATATACTCAACGCGGTGCCAGACAGCCATTCTGGCAGTTCAGCGCTGCGGCATCTGACAGGTGTTGTCACCTGGCCAGCAAGCCTAGTGATGTCCCATATACCTGTCACAATAGAAGCCCCAAAACAGGTTTATGGGAAGTCACTGCCAGCCTCCCATTGTCACGAGGGTAAACCCATGAGTACCACCTCGTAGGCTCAGTTCTACACTATTTTTATGGCGTCAACTACTAGCTGGGTAAATCAAGTGGCGGAAAACGTATTAGACATATCAGTTTTGATGGCAAAGTACTGGCTATAAGGCTAGGACGACCTGGTGGCTGACCATGATAAACGTTATATGGCCAAAAATGTCATTGTTGCAGAATATAAATAAACGCGATTGCATTGCAACACACTAGTTGACTGAACAATCACAGAAAATAGAAACCTGATAGATTTCTTGTGATTGTTGGGTTGCAGTAATTTGCGAGTCGCAATGAGACGGCTTCCACTTAAATCCAGTTCCAAGGAAATACAGCAACATTGCCTGCCATCTTTAGCTTATGCCGCTTAATCCGATCCAGTCGAGGTAATCATCTAAATACATCAGCAACACAAATTTGCTCCTATAGTGAGATCTGGCCCTTGAAGCAGGTTTGCCTTCAAGTTCACCAGTGATCATCTGGGGTTATCAAGGTTTTCATTCAGAATGTGGTCTTTCAATTTCTCTTCAACCGCTTGGTTACCACTCTCAGTCATCCTATATGGTGCTTATTAGTTACGTGGCCAGATTAGGGTTGCCACTTGGCCGATTATCACTGCCCTCGCGAGTAATTATATCCAAAGGCCGATGGTGTTATTTTTTTTTCACTGGTCCTGTTAATGGTCAGTAAGATAATTGTCAGCTAAGGGCTGAGTATTTCACTCAACCTCTCTCTCTCTTTAGCTTTGACCCTTGACCTCTCCTCCTGGTATCTGTGTCCTGCAGACACTAGAATGAGGGGTCAGGGGGCACAGCTCTGATTACAGCAGCCAGACTGGAAAGAGAGAGGAAGAAAGAAAAACTAGATACTGTGGTTTTGCTGCAGTGTCACAGTTTCAGGGCGTGGAGGGCACAGAGGTGACCCTGTTACTATATGGGCCACTCAGTAAACTATCACTACTGGGGTCACAACTGTGGGCATCGCTGCTACTCGGGGCACTTTTATCATTAAGGCCACTAAGGGGAGCACAATTACTATTGGTGCCACAACTGGGGGCATTACTACTATTGAAGCTACTATTCCTATTGGGGCCACAGTTACTAGTTGTGGCCATTAGAATGCCTGAGCTAAAAACATCCATTGTGATAACCCACATCCCTAACCATCGCCCCCATTTTACATTGGCCGGTATTTTTTTTTTCACAAAGCTGGCAATCATAGGTTGAGCCCATGGAAATGCATATGCATAACGGGTACGCGACTCCAGATTATGCAGCAAACACCATAAGGCTCGGCCAAACGCTGGTACCAACAGACCTGTTACACAGGAATAGAGAAACCTTGACGTACGTAAAAACAATCACCCTTTTACAAGCCTCCACATCCTCTTTTTACCATTAATACAGTGTACTAAAACCACGGTTGGCACACACACCGGAATCTCAGGCTAATGTGAACTGCAGTCACGCCGGAAAGGTTTTGAATCTTTTTTTCACGCACCGAGTGCACACTTAATATTTATGAAGACGCTGCCAAGAAGGTTTAAAATAAAATTAGGAAGCAATGTAAGAGATCTCATTAGTGTAGGTTTCTTGGCGAAGCACACTCCGCAGCCACAGGAAACAGGTTGGTATAAGGTGATGGCTAATTAAGTTTTCTTCATCATGGGTTGGCTAAAGATTGAGATTAGTCTATGTGCCTCTTCCCGGAATCTCTGCGTGAAACCACCATGTAAATAGCTGGAATTTACTTGACACCTAATATTTTCATACAGGAAATGAAGGTCCGTGAGGACATTAGAAACCAAATACACCCTATAAACGTGAGAAATTTTGATACTGCAGAAGTTTTAGGAAGTATAGAATTTCACAATTACTGTATGTTTATATCCTCGCAGGGCGGTATAAAATATGGTTCTGTTCTAGGAGTTTGATGTTGTTGGTTTGCTGTGACTACTAGGAAGAGGTGGCTTGAGGGGAATACAAGTGTGACTGCCGGCTAAGAGAAGGAGGAGCAGGAAAGTGGCTCTACTGTTAATACTACTGGAGAGGGCTGCCTGCTAGGACTACTGGGAAATTAGGGGTACTGCTGTGACTAGTAAGGGAGTTGCCTTTAACAGCAACAGAAAGAGCCTACTAGACAATTTTGGAGATTCACTATTTAATTTAACCCATTAAATACCAGAAATTTCTCAAAATTTTTCTTTTTCTTTTTTCATTCCCACTTTTCAAGAGTTATTACTTTTAGATTTTTCTGTTGACATGGTGGTAGGGCGGCTTTTTTTTCGCGGTATGAGCTGTGTTCTTTTAAGATTACTAAAATATGTGGGGTGTGTCAGGACTGGTTAGTAACCAGGGGGCACGGAAGTCCCAACACCAGCCCTCTACCCTGTCCCTGCCTACATGCCCCCTAAAGCCCAGGGCGACAACTGGGCGGCGATCCCTGCTCTGCACTAAGGAGAATCCCGTGAAAGAAGGGACAGAGAAGACAAACTAACCACAAACAACTGACAAAAGACAAAACCTCAGTCAGTAAAAAGCAGGTCAAACCAAACAGGAACGTCAGACCGAGGGAGAAGACAAGCTCAGAGTCAAAGAATAGCCGAGTCAGACAACTGGAGACAGACTGATGTAGTGGGTGTTAGCTGGACAGGACAAAAACAGATACTGGCACTAGGATCCAGTATCAGACAGGCTAAATACAGGAGTCCCCACCTAAGGCAGGGCGGAGCGTGATAATGCCCCGGCCGGTGATGCAATAAATCAGGCCTCCCTCCAGCCACACCTCCTAACAGGGGAACCCCGAGCCAAGCCGGCACGGAAGTGTCCGCGCATGGCGGGACCCACACCACCGACCAGCCCGAGCGCCCACCATTACGGGGGGAAACCCAGAGCACCGACGCCCGCACAACTGCCGACAGTATCGGGAAGACCAGCACGCCCACGCTGAAAATCAAGACCCACAGCGGTGAGCCTCCTCCTAACAGGGTGAAATAGATAAAAGAACAATTGCACCATTGTTTTGGGGTTTTGTTTTTACAATGTTTAGAGTGCAGCAAAAATAACGTTAACTTTAAAATTGTGGGATAGAAAATCAAATTTAAAAAAAATTGTATAAATTTGGTATTTCTACTTCTAAAGAATAGGAAAAAAAACGTTTAAAAAAATTGCCTCTTTCACCGTATTCTGAGACCCATAATTTTATTCCTCTATTGATGGGGCTTGTGGTTTTTCCGGGGCGCAATTCTGACATTAGGTATTTTTTTCCCCACAGTGTAGGATAAATAAGTACATATTTTAACTGTTCCAGACTCTTCTGGATGCAGCAATATCTATTATATTTTATTTTTCTTCACATGAGCAAATTGGGTTTTTGGAACTTCTCAAAAACATTTTTATTTAACCTATATTTACGTCTTTTTTTTTTTCTCTCTAAGTTCTCAAAAGGGACTATTTGTAACAATAGTCTATTAAGCCCTGCCATTGGCAGAGCTTAATAAACTACAATACATGGTAGCCCTAGGAGGCCGCACTAGGCTCAAAGTTGCCATGTTAACTCATCGGCATCCCGTAATTGTGGTGTGTGTGGAGGGGCCATTGGGGCACTGGAGGCATCTAAACTGTTAATTGCAGCAATCAGTGCTAGCTGTAATCACTGTAGCTGGTACCAGCTGTGAGAATCTGTCATGTTGCAGAAGAGGGTTCCTCAGAAAATCTACAACAAGACCCGCACAAAACACTGCAGATTTTTTGCAAAAGTGCTGTGAATTTGCTGTAAATTTCACTCTCTCAATTGAAGGGATGAGATCTGCTGTCAAAATTCACAGCGTAAATTAACAAGCTGCAGATTTAAAGAAATTGTCGCTATATTTTAGCCCTATTAGCGAACCTTACAGGCTGTAAGTAGGTGATCCATGGAGTCCAGGGCTGCAAGTGTTATACTTACCTAGCCTGTCATTCCCCTGTTCAATACATTAAGCCACCACTCAATGCATTGGACGGCGCACGAGCGCCATGGGTTACGGTCAGTCCGGTCCTGGTCCCAGGCGCCCAGCACAGTGGTGGAGCGCAGCGCCCAAGCGAGTTACAGGAGTTTGTCAGTCTGGGCCTCGGCACACCAGCAGCTCCCATCACCGCTGTCCCAGTCCCTGGCACCCTGGCATGTGTCCGTTCATGGCCCCGCCATCAGTCTCCCTGTCGACCTCCCCTCTGTGCTCCCGGCTCCGCTGTCACTCTCCTCCCTGCCGGCCTCCGAACGATGGATGGCCGGCCAACCAGTAACCGTGGGGACGGGACAGCAGAGACTAGGAGCCAATCGGCAGCTAGGGGCACGACGGGGGCGTTTCCTCCAGTTAAGGCCGGTCCCTACCTAGCTGCTGGTGGAGACAAGATATACCAGTACCCATCAATTCATGATGCTTATGCTAAATCTTGTCCCTCCCACCAGCATCGTGCAACAGAAATCTAGATTTATGTCATCAGGAGATGTTTTTCACTGCTCAGTGATCCAATTTTTGTGCTCGTTTGTGCACTGGAGTCTCGTCTTTCTGTTTCTCTTAAAAAGCAACGGCGCTGGAACTGGTTGACTGATACAATCCATCCCTGCTAAAAAAACAAAGAGTTGTGTCTTCGGAGAGGCTAACTGAAGCACTAGCATTGTATTTGACTAAAATTTGCTTAAAGGGGTTGTCCCGCGAAACAAAGTGGGGGTATACACTTCTGTATGGCCATATTAATGCACTTTGTAATGTACATTGTGCATTAATTATGAGCCATACAGAAGTTATTCACTTACCTGCTCCGTTGCTGGCGTCCCCGTCTCCATGGTGCCGTCTAATCTTCAGCGTCTAATCGCCCGATTAGACGCGCTTGCGCAGTCCGGTCTTCTCCCTTCTGAATGGGGCCGCTCGTGCCGGAGAGCGGCTCCTCGTAGCTCCGCCCCGTCACGTGTGCCGATTCCAGCCAATCAGGAGGCTGGAATCGGCAATGGACCGCACAGAAGACCTGCGGTCCACCGAGGGTGAAGATCCCGGCAGCCATCTTCACAAGGTAAGTAAGAAGTCACTGGAACGCGGGGATTCGGGTAAGTACTACCCCTTTTGTTTTTTTTTTATCCCTGCATCGGGTTTGTCTCGCGCCGAACCGGGGGGGGGGGGGGGGGCTATTGAAAAAAAAAAACAAAACGTTTCGGCGCGGGACAACCCCTTTAACTGCACATCGCCTGGTCATCAGAATGATTCTTGAAATACTCCTCTTACCACTTTCATCGTGGATGTTTCTCTCGATCACACCATTCTCGATATACTCTCCCTACTTGCTGTACAAGAAAACCCCAAGGTTGGCAGTGTATGAAATCTTGACCCCGGCTAGTCTAGTACCAATGACCAGGTCTCATTAGAAGTCATCCAGATCACTTTATTTTCCCATCTAATGTGGATGCACACTGATCCATGGAAAACTTAATCACTTGATTTTATAGTCTACTCTGGGGTCACGGGTCTAATTTCCATACAGGGAAGCTCCAATTGTGAAAGTGCTAGTGCTTCCAACAGTGTTGCCATTCAGCGTATAGTTTAGAAATAAGTTGTTTTTTTTTTTGTTTTTTTTTAATAAAGCTATATTAATTTTTACGAATTATTTAATTAAATCTCTGCTCAATCTGCATTTCTAAAACCATGTATGGATGAGTAGTAGAAAAAATGAAAAGTTGTGGCAGATGTCCACATTAAAAAGGTATGGATTTCCATTGGCATCCGTGGATTCCTTCAAGTGAACATACCCTAAGGCTCTTTTCACACAACATTTCAAAGAGTCAGACCAGAATTTCCTGACGTATATACTTCCATTGAAGGTCAAGACATAGGCTTACAGCAGCATGCTTATGCATAATTTCTGGCAGCAGATTAAACTGTTGTATACGAGCCAGACGGAGAACAAAAAGACACACTTTTAGCCTCCAAATATATTTAATGTAAAGCTTTCCTTGAGCATATAGCAAGAGGACAATGGAGAGTACTCTAAAAAATAATTATAATTAAAACAACACAATACATAGTAACATAGTATGTTAGGCTGAAGGAAGACAATGTCCATCTATGGTAATTCAGCCTGTCTCTAAGCCCCCAATGCTGATCCAGAGGATGGCAAAAAAAAAAAAAAACCTGAGGAAGGAGCCAATTTAGCCCATTTTGGGGGAAAAAAATTCTTACAAAAAAACACAATAAAATATGTACAGAAAACACAATAAAATATATACCCCGGCAGAAGTATACAGAAGAAAACTCACAATGAAAGTGACACTACAGTAAAAAGTGAAAATAAACCCAGTCAGGAAGGGATAAAATACCACTGGATGTAAAGACTTTACGGCCTGGCTTTATACACACCAAGAAAACTTTCAACTAAATTGGGCTTTATTGCTTCCATAAAAACCAAAATGAGTAAACTTGTATTGTAAGCTAAAACACATGCAATAAAAGAAAACCACAGACTAGAAGGTATTTGTATTTTTTTACTCTCCCCCAAAAATAAACCACATTCCTTTGTATGGAAATATGCGTTTCATCCTTTATCTTATTACAGATACAAATGAGGTCAATAAAATGGACTCAAATTTACGGGAAATTATGTAAATCCCTTGTAATGAATCGGCCACATACACACAACTACTTCCAGGATTACTGGAAAAGATTGCGCATTTTCGACCGAGGTGTCACAACTTAAATAAGTTATCCCAATTTAAAAACAAAACAAAAAAATTCCTGGTCTTGGCGGCGGTGTAGAGTAAGACACTGCCCAATCTAGTGATTGCCTGCAGGAGTTATGTACCGTCGCCGTGACATCATCTCTGCAGCCAGCAGAGACCAATACAGAGCACCAGAATGGTGTCGGGAGAGCGTCAGTGAGTGGGTTTCATTATTATATACAATTCCCCCTCTTGACAAATGTTTTCTTTAACAAATGGACAATCCCTTTAAAAACGACATAATTTGGTATTGTTGTTAACTAGAGATGAGCGAACGTACTCGTTTCGAGTAATTACTCGATCGAGCACCGCGATTTTCGAGTACTTCCGTACTCGAGTGAAAAGATTCGGGGGGTGGAGGGAGGCATGGCGCAGTGGGGGGTAGCAGCGGGGAACAGTAGGGAGCCCTCTCTCTCTCTCCCCCCACTCCCTGCTGCAACCCCCCACTCACCCACGGCGCCCCCCGAATCTTTTCGCCCGACTACGGAAGTACTCGAAAATCGCGGCGCTCGGGCGAAAAAGGGGCGTGGCCGAGTACGCTCGCTCATCTCTATTGTTAACCTTTTATTTCTTCTTTACGGTCTGCAGGTAATATGAAGCAGGCAGGGAGAAAATGTTTTGCAGCAAATGAAATCACCAAAATGACCAGCATTTGTAACATACATACATACAGCATATGTAAAGAATAGCAGCAGTAGAGGAGTATGCCGATTTTGTTGGAGGCAGTGACTTATCGCCTCATATTTGTGGAGACAGGACCACACTTTATAAGGCAGTATCACATTGGAAGGAAACAATCCACATTAACGCATCGAATTCCGTAATCTGCGATCAGAAAATAGAACGTATGTTCTATTATACAGCGGATACACGAGACATAGAGACCATTGATCTCTTTGGTCGTGCTATGGCCTCAGCCCATACACTGTCGGTATACGCTTGACAGCTAAGTGACGGCGTGGGAAATCTAAACAAAACAGGTGTACTGCGCATGACCAACTGTACAATTTTGTCGCCATGTGCAGGGTCTCAGCCAGGCTGTAATCCACTGCGGGCAGCCAAAGGGGTTTCTGCTTACGGCCGGTGTGGGCCCAGCCTAACTAATCATACAATGGAAGCAGTCACAGCAGCAGTAGAAGAGTGTGAAGGCCTTGTGGGAGGCAGTGACCCATCCACTTACGTTAGGCTCGTTTCACATATATTCACAACGCATGCATCAAGGTTAGTGTCAAATTTGGCTGAGACAGCTCATATTATGGCCAGTTCCATCATGAAAACAGTAACAGCAGGAGAGGAGTGTGCTGATCTTGTGGGAGATAGTGACTTGACTTCTAATGTTTGTGGAGACAAGACCATGTTTTATAGGGCAGTCTCACACTGGAAGGCAACACCCCAAAATCAATCATACTATGGATATATAGTCACTGCAGCAGAAGAAGGGTATGAAGGCCTTGTGAGAGGCACTGACCCATCCGCATCTCATTTTCACTGCTCTGAGGCTACATTCTCATGGGCGAGAGGGATATCATGCTTAGAAACTCATCCCAATATTGCAGTTGGCAAAGTGCATTTTTCACTTCTATGACATGAGTTGGGTATTGTTATGAAGACTTGTATAAAGGATAGATCATTGATTTGCAGGAATGCTGCCATCCAATAGGTGGCGCTGCAGAGGTATTGTTCCATCTTCCCTATTTGCATTTATTTCCCAGAGGAGCATGAATGGTTTTATAAATCTCCTCACACACACCTTCTAGATGCTCTCTTTCAAGAGAGATTATACCCCTTCCGACCAGTGTGAAATTTGACAAACTAGTTCACTATTGGGTGTTTCACTCCAAGCGCAACCCAATAATTTCACAATATTTGTGTTCAGGACAATGATATCTCCGAAGAGTGAAGACTGACACCTACCTTGGTTCTTGGTGAACTCAGAGTCATCACAGAAGGGGTTAAAAAGTGGCCACTACTGACCTCCAAGTACTTCTGAATCCACAACAATGGCAGTTAGTAATGTTGAGGCAGTTTTGATAAATGCACACCAGAAGATGCAGCTTCCCGATGAAGAATACACTCATGGCGGGAAACAAGATGTGAGTCATTGATAAACACTAGACTCCTAAAAAGGAGTGCAGTTCTACTTAAATTATGAACAGGATTAATATTAATGACTGCGCTTCAGTGAAACACCCTGTATGCTATACCATCCAAAAAGGCACTATCAATGGCTTAGGATATCAGCAGGATGGATGTCATATAGCACACATCTCAAAGACCCGCAAACCAAAGTCAGCCTTCGATCTTCCTTTATGTGGCCCGCTGGCTATGCGGCAATCTAACAGGCATTCCACTCACCCAGAGCAGAGCAGAGACTATGACTGCTGACCTCTCGGTGTCTACGCAGTGTACAGGGCGACACAAAGAGGAGAGGTCAGCTGTCATAGACTCTGCACTGTCGCCAACGGACCCGAATAGTAGGTTAGGCGAGTGGAAAACCTGTAGGGATACTGCCCGAACAGAAGGCAATTGGGGGGGAGGGGTCACTTATTACTACGGGAGCCACTATGGGGGGCACTATTACTACTAGGGCCACTTGCTACTGAGGTCACTATAGGGGGTTACTTTTACTAATAGGGCCACTATTGGGGACCCTATTACTATTGTAACCCCTATGGGGGTCACTATTACTATAGTGTCTTACAATCGGCCCTTTGAAGGCAACTATAAGGCTGATGTGGCACTCGGTGGAAATGAGTTGGATACCCATCATATATTATAACCAGTGCTTATGACCATAAATGGGAGCTCCTATAGCAAGCCATAGAGTTTCGGGCTGTGAGCCACTTGTGGCTCCCTAGTCACTGGCTGGGGACTCCTAGAATAATAGGAATGATATACACTTTTCTGATGTTTTCTTCAAAGCAATTCTACAGGAGGAGCATCATTTCCTTGGTATTGTATGTTAGGCAAATTGTGTACCTAGGTGACAATCTTATTAAATTAGATAATTAAATTAACAAAAGAAAAAGGAGTGGCTTCAAAAATACAAAAAAAACCCAAAAAGGGTAAAAAAAAACAAAAAAACACCAAAGCTTGGACGTCAAACGTAACAGTAGTTGAAGCAAGATAATGAGAAAAGGGAGTAGAAGGAAACTAGGTTTATGTTAGTCATTTCCTTTTCTAGCTCCAAGTTCGCCCAGCAGACCCCGGTGTGGACTTTCACTAGATGCACTTGTTATGAATTCATGTAATTGGGGCTGCCAAACTGTCAACAGTAAACCTTTCCAATAGGATAGCATGTCAGCCTGGAGGGAAAGGGCCAGACAACGAGTAACTGAAATTAAGCAAATGAGAAAATTCTCTACACTGTCAGCTCATATTTTTTGACGTTATTGGAGGGTACGTTCACTCGGCACGGAAATGAATGAGATTGACCATGTGCTGCTCTCTTGCAACATGATGTTTGAGGTGTAACAGCTGCACCCAATTACCAAATACATCAACACAATGACTGAAAATGACTGTCAAATGTCTCTATTTTCTAGTTTCAAAACTCACATATTCGGCTTTACAATTTACAGTAGGTCGAAGACAGGACAAGGCCGACCAGAGACATGCAGAACACTGGAGGACTCCACTTATTGGTGGAGCAGTAATATAAGAAGGAAACCCAGAATGAGCAAATGGTGGTGTAAATACTGCCAAGCTCCTTTGCCCCTTTCTCTGTCCTCACTTTAGCACCAATATGGTCAAAAGCTAAAAAGAGTCTAGTCATCCAAGACCAAGGATAAAACACTGTAGACATTAGGAGTGAGTGGCCCCGCAAGAACCTTTAGTCTTTAAATTAAAGCAACCCAAAAAGTTAGGTACCGCAATCAAGTTTGTGCAATTGTTGCCCGGCTTCAAGGATTAGTTTGGTTACACAATAGTTGTTAGGAATAGCTAAACTACAAAACCCCGCTTTAATAGGGCTAAAGGGGTTAAAATAATAATAATAATAAAACCGAAACCTACTTACCCCTCTGCAGCTGCTAGGATCCAGTGCTGCAGCCCCGCTGTGGTCCTGGTGGTTGTTGTGATCGATCGCTGACATCATAGGAACTCCTGAGATCATGTAAGTGCCAATGCCAGAAGAATGAGCGGTGATGCTATAATAGCCTCTCATTGGCCTCTCCGATGTTAGCGATCAACAACAACCACTGGATCCCAATGGCCACCGGAGGGGTAAATATGTTCAGTGCCCATATTGGCACCATGTGATTAAAGGGTCATGTACTATTTGATGAAAAGAAAAAAGGTTTGGTACCCTATTAGCCAGTAGAACAAAAGGTTATTATTGCTCTTAATGACTATAACATAAGGGTCATATATAATTTATAATTATATTATGGCTCAGTTTTGCATAAAGCAGCAATAGAGCTGCTATAAAAGTGAGCACCATGAACCCTCAGATCATAAAATGCTCATTCGAACTATGCATATATATAGGTATTCTCCCTTAGAAGCATTGCTTATAGGGTACAATATCCTCCAATATATGGAGTCCAATGGAGCCTGTAGAGCAGAGTCTATAGGTTGAACATATCTATACAAAAAGGAATTGCTTATGTTAGGAGGGGGCTCACCATTGGGGACGCGGGTGCTCAGCATGGGCGCGCTGGCCTTCCTGGTGCCACCGGCGGTCTTGAGGGCGTCTCGGCTCGGGTCTGCCCCGTGCTGGTGGTCGCTTGGGCTGGTCGGCAGTGCAGGTCCCGCCGCGCACAGGGACGCGTTCGTCCCGGCCAGGCTCGGGGCTCTCTTGTTAGGAGGCGTGGCAGGAGGGGTCCGGATTTATGATATCACCGGCCAGAGCGTCATCTCACTCTGCCCCGCTCTAGGCGGGGACTTCTGTATTTAGCCTGTCTGATACTGGATCTCAGTGACAGTGTTTGATTTGGTCTTGTCCAGCTAACACCCGCGATATCAGTTCTGCCTCTAGTTTTTGATTCGGCTATTCCCTGACTCAGAGTTTGTCTTTTCCCTCAGCCTGACGTTCCCGGTTGGTTTGACTCTGCCATTTCCTGACTCTGAGGTTCTATGTTTTTGTCTGTTGTTTTCCGTTAGTTGGTCTCCACTTATCCCTTCCCTTACGGGGTCGTCCGTAGTGCAGAGTAGGGACCATCGCCCAGTTGTCGCCCTGGGGCTTTGCCCAGGGGGGCAAGTAGGCAGGGACACGGGAGAGGGCTGGTGAGGGACTTCCGTACCCCCTGGTTTCTAGCCAGTCCTGACAGCTTATTGTCCTTTTACATGGGCCTAACGCTTGATCACCCAACAATCTAAGCATGAATGGTCAACTGATGAGAGAATGAATGCTTGTTCATCAGCTATTCATTCCATTTCAGCAAACATAAAAATGCTCACTGATCGCTGTATATCTCGCCGTGTGAACAGGTAGATGTACAGTTAGCTTGTTGTGTCAAATGATTGTAATTATGGTTGTTCATCAAAAAAAAAAAAGCATATTCTCGGCCTGATGATCACCATGCTCGTTAGACTGGTTTGAGAATTTAGCCAGTCTCTAAAAAGGGTTGTACCAAGATTAAAAGTTATCCCCTATCCTGTGGATAGGGTATAACCTGCAAATTGCCCTGAGACCCCTGCCGATCTCGAGAACAGGCCTCCTGTGTCCCACACTGCAGAGGTTGCATGGCTGAGCATGGGCAGTCCATTGATTTCAATGGGGCTGATGGAAATACCCAAGTGAGTGCTGCTTATGCATCTCCGCAGTCCCATTGAAAGTGAATGAAGCACTAGTATGACCAGTGCTCTTATTCAGCCTCCACTTCATGACGAGGGGTGCAGTAAGCCCACAGTGAGGAGTACGGGGACACAGAACCTCTGTTCTCAAGATCAGCAATGAAAGCCCCACCGATCAGCAAGTCATCCCCTATTCTGTGGATAGGGAATAACTTGTAATCTTGATGCAACCACTTTTAAGACCTTAAAGGCTATGTGCATTTCAGTGTGCATGAGACCCAGGTCATGCCAGTTCCCCATATGAACTGATGATTAATCAGCTTTTAGTAAATAAAACATATTTAGAATATTCTTCTTATATTTTAGAACTTAACAGCTGACCTATGCGAAGATTCAACATGATGGCAAAAAAATTGAAAAGTAAGAACATAGCGGAAATATAAATATGCAGTACGCTTTTTAAAGTTCAAAAGAAAGTGAAAGATATCAGCGGTGTGTGGGATTTTGGGTGTGGGGCATAAAAGTCAAAAAAGGAACTAAGACAATAATAGCTGTTACTAGTGCCATCACCCAAATGAAAAAAACCACAGTGACAAAAACAAAGCAAACGCAATGTATATGCTGTATAAAGCTCGTGGTTTACAGCAGATGCAGAATCTCTTCCCCCACCCCTCATGGTCACACACATTTGTACAACACCAACAGAACTGCTTGGTTAAAAAAGGTGAAAGATCAGAATGTATTTATTACTTCAGACAAGGCCAATTCTATAGCAGATGCTAGTAAGTCACCAGGCCAAGCACATGACTGTGCAGGCTGTTCACCAGCTGTTTTTGCAATAGGAGACCCCAGAGATGCGCCCATGGCGGTACCCAAAGTGAAGTTCTTTCACCTGATAAACAATTTCACAAATTCAGCCTCTGTCAGCCTTAAATTGCATTACAAGACTAGAAAATTTACAAGACTACTTTAGCTAATTATGTTTCAATGAGCAGATTTGTTCAGGTTCTGTCATAATACATCAAAAAGAGACCAAGAATAGATTACAAATAAAATTGTTACTCAAAGTGTTTATTTCTAAGCAGATTATACATGTATACGTTTAATAAGCTATCTGAATGGGATATAAAAATATAAAAAGAATAATCTTTAAGGCCACGTTCACCGGTACTGGATTTTGGTGCGAATCCGCATCAAACTCTGCAGCGTAATTTTCCCTACAGATTTTAATGCAGGTCCACACCAAATTCTGGACCTTTGGGTGTGGTTTCTGACACAAATCCACAGCAGTTTTAACCCTTTTAACCTTTCGCAATCCAATTTTGGATTCAGCGTTTCCTAGGGGGCTTTCTCTTTCTCCGATTATACAATGGCGCCATCTGCTGGCTAGAGCCAGTACTGCCGTATGTGACATGCTGGAGACGTCCCCGACAACAAAGCGGCCAGTAATCTACAGTAAGAATACCCTGCCGGACGTCTTATGACATCAGAGCTGTATAGGCTTCAATCAGAATGTCTGTAGATGTCAGACAGTGGATTAGAAAGGGTTAATTGAAGGGCAGACAGTCTGCTGTGGAACTGCTTCAAAACCAACACCAATAATGCAGAGTTTACTATATCCAAGTAATGTTCTTATGTTGTTTAAGAAGGCAACCGATCACTCACCACAGAAGAAAACCCAGGAGCAGAATATAAGAGCTGCTTCTCCATAAACACTGACTGACATGATGATGCTGCAGGCAGTAATACTGTGTGAGTGCTGCTCAATAATCTACACCGTGGTCATATGACTGATGACCATGACTATGGACAGGCCAGTCCCTGGACCATACTATTCTAGAATAGGGGCCACTCAACTGGTATAAGAAAGGGATGGGAGCCGAAATTTTGAACACATGTACGTTAGATAATTGTAGGACTTCCTATTCTATAACAAAATAAATGAAAGCTGTAAAAAAAAAACAAAAAAAAAAACAGTAGAGAAGGGACAACCCCTTTAATGGGTCTGGCTGCACCTTATTCCCATCTCCCCAATGAATAAAACATGCATGCTCAACTAAGTTGGGAGGTATAGCCATCGGCAGAATCATCTTGTATGAGCAGCTTCAGGCTACAGCACCACAAAAATCCCATGGGCAGATAGATATAAGCAGCATGCAAGAATCTCCACCACCTGCCTACTCATTGTACAAGACTTGTGGCATCGTACTCCTACCGAGAACCTTGCATAGAGCTCCGTCTTACAAGAAACTCGCACACACTGTATATGCATTTCCTGTACATTCAGAAATTCAGTAAGCAACCTCAGCATTAGAAAGTAAGAGGGCTCCACCCTTCCAAACTTCGTTTTTATGGTTTTAAGGCAGGCATGTGAATTTGGTAAAATGTCAGCTAGCCGTCAAGTTACAGATTATATCAACGGAAAAATATTTACCCATTCCTACTGTATGCAGCCACATGGCCTTGATGTAACCATCGTATTTACGCGTGCAATACACAGGGAATAGAACTATTTGGTTTAAATGGGTTCATTCACATTTCCATATCTTGCATGCGCATTACGGTTGCACAAAACACCCACCACAAAAAAAAAAAAATTTACATGCTTTATTTTTCTGTGTATTTGTGCACAAAAGGTCCCCATATAAGTCAATGCGGGATGTGCAAATGGGCACACAATACGCAAGGCGATGCGTGAAACACTGCTGGAGAAAACACACATCCAGAACTCTTTAGGATTCATTAGCCATTCCAATCAGTGCGTCTTGGTTTGCCACTCGCAAATGAATATGCCTTGCGGGGGCGAAAAGTATAGTAAAATATGCCAATGTGCAAGTATAAAAGGTACCCACAGAAGTCAATGGGGGTTGTGTAAGTGCACGCACAACACGCAAGGAGAGGTGTAAAAAAATTTTGCTGGAATGAGAACACTTTTGCAACTTATTAGATGAATTAGCCATTTCAATCAGTGCATCTGTGTCCCATGCGCCTAAAAAAAAAAAAGGCTTGCAGGCAGAAAAAGTACAGCAGGATACTCCGATATGCGAGCAAAAAAAGACTTGCTTACAGTACATAAACGCTGCACTAAGGAGCGCGAAATTGCGCATAAGCTCATGTGAAGGTGGCCCTAATGTGCAAATGAAGTAGAATGAGCTATCACGGCTAATCAAGTTGACCAGGAGGACAATAGTTCGGGTAGCATGAACCCGATGATGGAACCCCTTTACAGATGCTCTTAACCCTTTGCAATCCAATTTTGGATTCAGGGTTTCCTAAAAGGCTTTCTCTTCTTGCTGTTATACAACAGTGCCATCTGCTGGCTGAAGCCAGTGTGCGTGCGCCAGAGAGGTTTCGACAGCAGAGTGGCTGGTAATAGACGGTAAGAATACCCTGTCGGACGTCTTCTGACATTGGAGCTGTACAAGCTTCAATCAGAATGTTGGAAGACGTCAGACAGTGGATTGGAAAGGGTTAACAGCCAACTACTCCACTGGTTTCTTCTCCCAGTCATGCTTGACTGATAGGCAATGTGTAGGCTGCCAAAACAGGTTTGGTGCTTGCTGAAGTACCGGAGTTCACAGACTCAGTAGAAGACTACAGTTAGAAAATCTATTTTCCATCACGGACTCTAAAAAAAACCTAAAAAGAATCCACACTTCCTCAGTGTAAGGGATCAGGGGATTCTTAGTAGGACAATTAGCTGCAACACGTTTTTCTGAAAGTCATAAATTAAAGGCTGAAGCGTTAAATCTCCTAACAAGAGAAAGATCCGCGGTAATAAAAGAAAATCTTTTAATCCAATTGAAAGCAAACAAAACCACAGGCAACGCTCGGTTTCACAGGATGGTAATCACAGAAGAGGAAACTAAATCTACTACAGTTCTCAACTTTAAGTACAATCTAAGCAAAAGGGAATCCATATTTGTGAGACAAGAAATGAGCCTCGCGCAAAATACTAAAATTGATAAGTGTTCAGAGATTGCACTCCGAGTTTATGGTCCTTATTCATGGTGTGTGAAACAACTTAATAGAAACCATATCCCAGTTCTCAGATTTCCCTCACGCGCCGCACCACTGGATCCCTGCGGGTAAAAAGTCAATCTTATACGTATAAAAGACTATGTACATTGATAAGACCGCTATAGCTAAGGCTGGACATTCGGGTTGGTAGTGGGTAAGCCTTCTTCAAAAAGATATACATGGTGTTTAAGGGGTTATGCCAAGTTATAAAATTATGATTCTCTCTTTTTTTTTTCTTTGTAGGTGGCCAAATATATATTTTATGTATGTTCATTATAGGTTTTATGTACACTACCGTTCAAAAGTTTGGGGTCACATTGAAATGTCCTTATTTTTGAAGGAAAAGCACTGTACTTTTCAATGAAGATAACTTTAAACTAGTCCTAACTTTAAACAAATGCACTCTATACATTGCTAATGTGGTAAATGACTATTCTAGCTGCAAATGCCTTGTTTTTTGTGCAAAATCTACAAAGGTGAATAGAGGCCCATTTCCAGCAACTATCACTCCAGTGTTCTAATGGTACAATGTGTTTGCTCATTGGCTCAGAAGGCTAATTGATGATTAGAAAACCCTTGTGCAATCATGTTCACACATCTGAAAACAGTCTAGCTCGTTACAGAAGCTACAAAACTGACCTTCCTGTGAGCAGATTGAGTTTCTGGAGCATCACATTTGTGGGGTCAATTAAACGCTCAAAATGGCCAGAAAAAGAGAACTTTCATCTGAAACTCGACAGTCTATTCTTGTTCTTAGAAAAGAAGGCTATTCCATGCGAGAAATTGCTAAGAAATTGAAGATTTCCTACAACGGTGTGTACTACTCCCTTCAGAGGACAGCACAAACAGGCTCTAACCAGAGTAGAAAAAGAAGTGGGAGGCCGCGTTGCACAACTAAGCAAGAAGATAAGCACATTAGAGTCTCTAGTTTGAGAAACAGACGCCTCACAGGTACCCAACTGGCATCTTCATTAAATAGTACCCGCAAAACACCAGTGTCAACATCTACAGTGAAGAGGCTGCTGCGGGATTTTGGGCTTCAGGGCAGAGTGGCAAAGAAAAAGCCATATCTGAGACTGGCCAATAAAAGAAAAAGATTAAGATGGGCAAAAGAACACAGACATTGGACAGAGGAAGACTGGAAAAAAGTGTTGTGGACGGATGAATCCAAGTTTGAGGTGTTTGGATCACAAAGAAGAACGTTTGTGAGACGCAGAACAAATGAAAAGATGCTGGAAGAATGCCTGACGCCATCTGTTAAGCATGGTGGAGGTAATGTGATGGTCTGGGGTTGCTTTGGTGCTGGTAAGGTGGGAGCTTTGTACAGGGTAAAAGGGATTCTGAATAAGGAAGGCTATCACTCCATTTTGCAACGCCATGCCATACCCAGTGGACAGCGCTTGATTGGAACCAATTTCATCCTACAACAGGACAATGACCCTAAACACACCTCCAAATTGTGCAGGAACTATTTACAGCAGAAGCAGGCAGCTGGTATTCTATCGGTAATGGAGTGGCCAGCGCAGTCACCAGATCTGAACCCCATTGAGCTGTTGTGGGAGCAGCTTGACCGTATGGTACGCCAGAAGTGCCCATCCAACCAATCCAACTTGTGGGAGATGCTTCTAGAAGCGTGGGGTGCAATTTCACAAGCTTACCTCAACAAATTAACAGCTAGAATGTCAAAGGTGTGCAATGCTGTAATTGCTGCAAAAGGAGGATTCTTTGACGAAAGCAAAGTTTGATGTAAAAACAATGTTATTTCAAATACAAATCATTATTTCTAACCTTGTCAATGTCTTGACTCTATTTTCTATTCATTTCACAACGCATGGTGGTGAATAAGTGTGACTTTTCATGGAAAACACAAAATTGTTTGGGTGACCCCAAACTTTTGAACGGTAGTGTATATTCTGCTTAAATATGTATAAATGTTTAGAAATTAACGGGAAATGGAATACAAAAATTCTATAGAAATTTGATTAAATAAAAAAAAAAAAAATTCGGCATTGGCAACCCGATCCTGTTAATTGGCCTTGAGCAGGCAACAAAGGCATTCTGCTGGAATACATCAAGTCATTGGTTGATACCTCTAGTTACTTTCCATGTTTCAGATGCATATAGTGCAGTAGGGATCATGATAGTGTTCAGAAGTCGTATCTTCGTTTGTTATGGGAGTGAGGCAGTAGCCTATATGGGGGGGGGAGGGGGGGTGGAGACGGACGGTAATTCAAACACAACCATAAAGAGAATCCGAGTTTTAGGCTCTACCCCTTCAACCTCAACACTAGGAATAACACAGTGTATCGGATTTTACTGAAATTGTCTTTAGAGGTCTATCCATAGTCAATAGTGAAAAAGCCTCTATTTTTTATGTTAGGGGAAATTTGGCCCAGGTAAAGCTATAAGGTAAACTAAGACACATAGTAAAATAAACTTGGTAAAATACCCCTCCCCCATCACCATTACCCACTGCATGCAAATGTATTATTTTAGGTCTTACGAATAGGTGGAAACTATTTTTATTACACACACTTCTTGTCAAACTTGTAAAATTGATGTGTAAAATATAAAAAAGTTATGAATGAGCAGCTGCATGAAAATAATAAACAGATAAGCTGAAAATAAATCTCGTATGCATTGCCAAGGCACTCTCGCAACAAATTCCTTTTGTGAATTACTCTATAAAAAAGACATAAACCAGAGACGGCCTCTCTTAAAAGGCAAAGAAGTGCGTAGAAAAAAATCCAAACGAATCTCACCGTGCAAAGACGATGTAACCAAATACTTTTAATAAATAAAAAGTAGAGATAAGCGAGCATACTCGTTAAGGGCAATTTCTCGAGCGAGCATTGCCCTTAGCGAGTACCTGCCCGCTCGAGAGACAAGGTTAGGGTGCCGGCGCAGGGCAGCGGTGAGTTGCGGCAGTCAGCAGGGGGGAGAGAGGGAGAGAGAGATCTGCCCTCCGTTCCGCCCCGCTTTCCCCCGCAGCTCCCTGCCCGCCGCTGGCACCCAAACCTTGTCTCTTGAGCGGGCAGGTACTCGCTAAGGGCAATGCTCACTCAAGAAATTGCCCTTAACGAGTATGCTCACTCATCACTAATAAAAAGATATAAAGAAAGAAAAAAGGACTCCTACTTCAGATCATTGTAGGCTACGTTCACATATCGTTTTTTCATCTACAACCGATTTTGCGTTGAGTTTCCTTTTTTTAAAGGGATTCTATCATCAGATTTATACTGCCTGAACCGTCTGCGGCATGAACCCAAGAAGGAGATGCCCGTTGCCCCAGTGATAGCTTTATTCTAAAATGCTGCGGTGTTTCAGAATGAATGCACCTTAAATTTTGAGTCGGAGCCGAGTCACGGGGCAGGTCTTGCCGGCCTCTCCTCACCCGCTGAGTGAAGACCGGCAGCTTTCTCCCGATACACAAGCAAGAAAAAAAATCTGTAAGTCTTCACACAGTGGCTGGGGAGAGGCCCCTACAGCCCACCCCTGTGACTCGGAGCTCAGCTTCAAGTCAAATTTCAAAAGTATAGTTATTCAGAAACACCACAACATTTCAGAATAGAGGGGCAATGGGCATCTCGGTCTCAGGTTCATGCCATCTGTGGTTTGGGCAGTGTGAATATGATGACAGAATCGCTTCAATGCAGAGAACGGCATGGAGATGGAACCATAGGGTTTAAAGGGGTAAGCGATAAATACATTTGATCTTGAGTTTCAGAAAAATGGACCCTTGAACAGAGGATCTAGTGTTATGCCTATGAAAACAATGAAGGAGGTCACATGAGCCCATTCTTTGAGCTGATCAGCCAAGATCCTAAAAGGTTGGGCCTTCACCAATCAATGGTTGATGGTGTATCCTAAGAATAGGTGCTCAATGTTCGAGTCACTCAGATACCCTTTAAAGGTGAACCTGTCACGTTGAAAATGCAGTCCTGCCTGCAAGCATAGGAGGATGACAAGCTGAGCAGATTGATGGACAGTATAGTTTTTAAAATCCTACCCACAGGATAGGGTCATCAACAACTGATCGGCGGCGGTCTGCTGATCTGCTGTTGGCTGGGCCACTGTCACCATGTACAGAGCAAGAAGCTGATAGCTCCATACCTTATGCACAGGTCAGGCGTGGTACTGCAGGCACAGCTCCCATACAGCAAAACCGCAAAGTTCATATTTTTTGGTCGGATGGCTTTTACAGGTGTAAAATTGAAAACACTTCTTTACCATTGTAGAAGCCGTACCGTCAAAAAGCACATTGCAAACCCGTAGCAATTTCTTGTAAAAAACACGATTTTGGTTCATCAGCAAAAAGTTGATACACTCTATTACTATTGTTTTTAGAAGTGGTTTGTCCTTTTTTCATGACACAAGATATATAATTTTTTCATTTTACTGCAGAGCACTCCCACACAGGCCAAAACTCCATCACGTAGTAGCTCACAAGCTCTCAGTTTACCAAGACCACTCACTGAGGAATCTGAAAGTCCAAAAGTATTAGAGCTCCCATGGAATTGAAAGGATGATACACCAACTAAAATCCAATGGAACAGGATGGATGTTGCATTCTCATACAGAAAACCAATTTCCACACATTATGCATTAGAACATTTGGGCTACATATATCTACTTTCATCCCAGTAGTTTCAGCTCTGAAAAACTTTTTAGAGGCTGGGAGGATTTGACTCTTTCCCAGAGAGTACCGTCAGAATGATGCTCTAGTGAAACACACTCAGCATGCAACATTTCTTTTCTAGGTCCAGGATTTGAGGGAGGTGGGATGGAGCTGGCCTAGTAAATCTTCAGTGGGAGAGCATTCCAGACGTAGGGAGCGGTCAGTGTCAGGGGAGATGGAACGAGCGCAGTGTAAGGTGCAGAGAGGAGCAGAGGAGGAATTCTGGTTTATGTTTAGACATTCGTGAAGAAATAACAGTTGCAGCAGTTTGGACAAAAACTAAAAAATAGTTTTAGAGCTTCACATAAAGGAGGAAAAAATTCCAAAAAACAAAAAGACACACACAAAACAACAAGGGTATGTTACCCAAAAAAGTAGTAGCTCCAGCTGAACATCTCTTGAAGCAGGAATTAACAGTACCACTCGATTTAAAAAGTGGCACTCGATTTAAAAACTCATCAAAAGAGGACTCTTGCGCCTGGATCAACCATCTACAAACATTGCTGTAGCGTGCCTCTGCTGAACCCTTGACTTTTTGTCGCTGTAAGGGTTCGTTTACACCGAGGTTAGTCGACATTATGCATTTCCAGTTCTCTGTTCCACTTGAGGAGCAAAGAATTGAAATAAAAAACGTAATTAAACGGTTCCGTTTTGTTCCCCCTTGAAAATTAAGGGGTTCTGACACGAATAAGGTTTTTATGCTTTAACAGCCATTGTTCCCTGATCTGCCTAATGGACACAAGGAACCCACGATTTTTGGCGTGCTAAAGCGTAAAAACCTAATGCTTACCTTTTTGTTCTGTTGTTGTTGTGCAGCGGGGGGTCATCTCCCAGCAGGCTTTCTTCTTCCTCCAATGGGCCTGGATGGGCCGCCCTCCTCCGGGATTGCGTGCAGGCGACAGGTGCCTCTCCACTGCGCATGCGCAAAACTTTGAGTTCAGCCAGGAAGGCCAGGCCGCCCACAGCAAGCACTGCTTGTCAAGTGGCGACCGTCCGTTCACCCCGGAAGTGGCTGACGGACGGAGCAGAGCAGGAAGCGATCATTTTCACCGCTCCATCTCTGCTTCAAGAAGCTACAGAAGAAGATGCCCGATGGAGGGGACATTCCTGACGATCAGTCCTGGCCAGGCAAGGTAAGTAAATATTTTTTTTTTTCATGTCAGAACCCCTTTAATGGGTTTTCATTAAAAATGTTAATCTTTCCATTTAATTCTGTTCCATTTCATTTCCATTTTTCAAACAGAAAAGCGCAGTCAGCTATGGAACAGAGAAATGGGGATCCATAACGGACACTAACATCAGTGCCAACGAGCCCTAACCGCATATGATGCCCCTTACAGTGTTTGTTCTAACTCCTGTTGTTCTTTGTGTTGTACAAACTGCTTCTTTAAAATTTCTTTAAAACCTAATAAACAGATTAAACATAAGAGGTCATCAAGAGGTTTATGGAATTAAATGACTTGCCAACAATTTATGGATAGCCTTCACCAATTTGGACAAAACCCTTAAAATGAACTTTTTTCGAGCATGTTTGGTTAGTAGGTGTCTCTCTCTAAGCAAGGATGAGCCGGATGCAGTCTCCATTTTTTGAGGGCCAGTGACTTACAGGGAACATACAATAGACAATATTGGAAATTATGTTTACATTACGTTTACATGGCAAAGGGATCGATGCAGTCTAATCTGTAGGTGGCATGTTATAGAGCAGGAGAAGCTGAATAGATTGCTATACAAATTCGTAGGATACAATTTAGCCTAACTTGTGATTTAATCACCTAAACCTCGACTTATTCTGGGCGTAGGTGTCCAGTGGGCGGTTATATTCAGTGATCGACAGTAATCTCTGTATGTACACCCATACAAGAAAGGCTGTGAATCACCACCCACTGGACTCCTAAGCTTTTTATGTGAATTACTAATTACACTAAATATATATTTTTCCACAAAACTATATCTCAATCTGATCAGACAGGACTGCATTTTCAGTGTGACAGTTTCCCTTTATATGGTTTCTTAGTAGCTTCAGCACTGAACACCTATCCTTAGGATACAACATCAACCATTGATTGGTGACAGTCCCGCCTCTAGGACCTTTACTGATCTGCACATGAGCCTCCTCTTTGTGCAGATCAGCAAAGGTCCTGTAAGGGAAACCAAGTTATCTTGTAGATAGAATACCTTTTAATGGCTAAAAATATACATGATGTTAATGCAAGCTTTCGAACCTACTCAGGGTTCTTCTTCAGGCAGGTAGGTTCGAAAGCTGGCTATAACCTCATGTATTTTTGTTAGCCATTAAAAGGTATCATCTACAAGATTACTTGGTTTCTCTTACTGAGAACAATCACACTTTGCTCTACTGGCTAACATGGTACTAAACTTTTTTCGAATGACCGGTATAAAATGGCATATTTTTAAGCTGGTTGCAGCTTCCCCAAGTGAGAACAGCTGAGCGTCGGAAGGGATAAAAGCCAAGTCCATGCTGGCTTCTTTTGAAAAGGGGTTGTCATCCAACCACTAAACTGAACACAAATTACTAAACCTAATATTTTACCAGAAATACAAAGAAATACTCAACCCTCATGTAACAAAAATCTTCCTAATAACTAATCAGAAGTCAGCTATCATTGTGTAAATTGTACTGGGAATCAAAACGGACTTTGGATTTTTTTTTAAAAATAACAAAAAAACAGGACACTATGAGCAATATGGTGATTTTTCTCCAAGGCACTATAAAATATAACCGCAATCATACAACATACCCATCCTGTGACTAAAAGATGAAGCACAATGAAGGATGCTTACAATACATTGCCATTTGATGACTTTCCCTGGTGTTCCAACAGTGTTTCTCTACACTTTGTATTAAACAGGAAACTTTGCTTTGTAATTATCTGAGCTCACGGGTAATAAATACATCCTCATGGCTTGGACGTTTAACACTGGACGCAGGTGTTGAGTACAAGTAGGTCAATAGCTCATACAGAAAAAATTATATGTACGTAGAGTATGAGAGGAGCTGCACTACCCGCCTTCGACCAGTGACGTGAAGCTGGCTTGCTGATAAAACACGCATAAATATTTTTATAACTTATCTAGCTGAGGGAATTGGTGGGAAACCCATTAGATTTGCCAACAACACAAAGCTAGGAGGGATAGCTAGCACTAGAGAAGAGAGAAAGGGGGTTCAAAAAGATCTAGACAAGGTTGAATAGTGGGCGGCAACTAACAGAAGTGTATGTAACAAGGAGAAATGCAAAGTCCTATATCTGGGCAAGAAAAATGAAAAAAGCAAATACAGAATGGGATGAATTAGGCTAAGCAGCAGCACATGTAAAAAAGACTTGGGTATACTAATAGATCATAGACTGAACATGAGTCAACAGTGTGATGCAGCAGCCAAAAAGGCAAACACAATTCTGGGATGTATTAAGAGAAGCATAGAGTCTAGATCACGTGAGGTAATTATTCCCCTCTACTCTTTCTTAGTCAGACCTCCTTCGGAATACTGTGTCCAGTTCTGGGTGCCCCAATTTAATTAAAAAAAACATAGACAAACTACAGCAAGTTCAGGGAAGAGCTACCAGGATGGTGAGCGGTCTGCAAATCATGTCCTATGAGGAACGGTTAAAGGATCTGGGAATGTTTAGCTTGCAAAAAAGAAGGCTGAGAGGAGGCTTAATAGCTGTCTACGCCATGCGATGTGTTTTACTGTCCCATTGAAAATGCGATGCGTTCCAAGGAACGTGCAAAGACAGAACACGAAGCAATTTTTTCTTGCACCGCATCACTCATGTATGAGACTCTATTCAATATTTGTGTGACATTTGTGCGTCTAGCAACGCACAAATCTTGAGAAATTTTCCCGGCGGTGTGAAACCGGCCTAATAAAGAACCTCTAGATACTCTGGGGAAAAAAAAGAAAAGTGAAGAGTAAATTGTCCATCCACACATAAGAAATTTAGGGAAATTAAAATCTGGACAATGACAACATCCTTACACAAATATCAGCTTGTGTTGGAAGGTCAAAACAAGAATACATGATAGGCAATACTGGGACCTAGAGCAGCGATCTATAACTACGGTTCTTCAGGTATTAATAAAACTACAGCACCTAGCAAACTCCGACAGCTTCTAGCCGTCAATAGGAGTTGTTTTGCAACAGCTGAGGAGCCATAGTTTGGAGACTATTATAGTCTATCTCATGAAGAAAATGCAGTCGATGACGGTGGCATTAAGTGCATCACTCCACCTTCTGTGGTTGGGGTTGGCCACCTGGCCTCGCCTCTTCTCCAGTCAATTGAGACAGTCATGTGTTCGGCACCAGTGACATTTGTGGTTGGGCCAAACCACAACTGGCGAACTAAAACTTTATGCCACTGATATTGGCAGCATTCGCTATGTGAGAGTATTGCCTAGAGAAACATTATCTTGTATCCTAGGTTACCAGAAGCGAAGTTGAAATTCAAAGTAAAGCTGGTCATAGACTCAGGCCTTTAAACAGCTGTTGATCAATTGTACTTTTGTTACCAACTTTATCTTTGGACAAAAAAAATAATAAATTCCGCAAACCCTTTATACACAATACAAGGTCTCAAATCCTTGCAGTGAATATAGCTGCTCATCCCAGGATGTGAAGAAATAAAGTCAGACTACACATGGGGATTGTTTGTAGTCTGTCACCATGGGAACATGTCAATCTACATAGGAGCTGTAAACACAAAACATTAGATTTTTAGATCAGGACTATTTGCAAAGTTGCTTTGATTCTTAATCTAAAGGCTTTCCAGCTGTAAGAAAAATGGCTGCAAATGTGAACATGCACTTAAAGCATTTCCAATGGGTAAGGATTTTAAAGGTACGGGACTGCAAACACTTTTCAGAGCAGCACTGAAGTAGTTTTCCTTTGATTTTTGGAAAAGTCAGAACTAAAACGACACACACCTTCCACTAATTGTCACACAGTTTTGTACACGTCTTCCTGTGAACTTGAAAGAAAAAACTATTTGTATTGAATTTTTTTTTTCTATTGAATTGCAGACGGTTGTAATATGACTATGTGTGGCAGCTGCATATTCTGTGCCAACAGGAAAGGATCCCTTTAGAACAAAGCCGGGAAACTTTTCTTGTAAGCATTACAGCCATGTTAAAGAGGCCTAAGACACCATACAAACTCTGCAGCTGCTGCACAACCATATCAAAAGGCAAAAAAAAAGGTCAAAAAACATCCATCTTTTGTCCTGATAAGGAATTCAGGAGTCTGGACATTTTGGCCAATTGAAGCCTAGATATTTCTTATGGCTTTTCTAATTATTGGTCTCATATTGTACTTCAACAACAGTTAGGACACCATTGCTTAAAGATGTAAAATAGTGATGGTCTTATCTGTAGGATAGGCCATCAATAGTAGGTCTCAAGGGGTCTACCACTCGGGACCCTGCCAATTAGCTGTTCACTGGGCCGGTGTGCTTATGCACCAAGTTATTTTCTACAGGAAGCAGACTGCGCCGTTCTCACTTCAGTGGCCAGGTGTGGAACTGCAGTGCAAGTCCCCAATGTAGTGAATGGAAACCACTGAAGAGTGAACAGTGTGTCTGCTTCTTGCAGAAATCAGCTCAGTGCATATATGCAGCATCCTGGCGAACAGTCTGAGCTGTGGACCCCTGCCAGCTTACTATTGATGGCTTGTCCTTAGGATAGGCCATCAGTATTTTACAACCCTTTAAGCCTGTTGTAAATTAACCACAAAAATTAAAATGAGACGACAGCACAATATAAGAGGATCCTTGGTGGAATCAAGCTTTGCGCCATAGCTCCTTCTGCAGAAAGGACGCCTTCCCAGAACTGAACACAAAGCTGATAAGCTCTTCTTTTAATTTCATGTTGAGTGGAGATGAAAGTAAAAGCTTCGATGACAAAGTATTAAACAAATCAGCAACTGAAATGCACTTAAGAATGGCAAAATGTTACTGACTACACTATGCCGAAATCCCTTCCAGAGTTGTAACATGTCCACACAGACCCGAAAATGCTTGAAATTCCTGAGTCTGATGGATTTCCTCCGGGTAAGTACAAGTATATTGCTCCTTGATCGTATGGATATTTATCAGGCAGCAGTTACATTGGGGTAGTTTCAGGCACTATGTAAATTGGAGATTAATTTGAGCCGTTACTATGGAAATATACACATATACATATAGGTAAATCCATGGCTATTCGTTGGCATATAGTATTGGTTGATTTGGTGCTATATACTAGCAATAGGACATCTGTAAGGGATACTTATATGAAGAGCAACATTTTACTTACTTAAAGGGGCTAGATCACCAAAAATGTTTTCACTCATTACAACTAGTCGGAGAAAGATATTACATGTTTCTAATACATTTTCATTTTTTGATTGTAGAACTTTTTATTCTATTGTCTATATGTGACAATGGGGGCTGCCATCTTGCCTGAGCTACATTTAACATCATTTATAGAGATTATTTACAGCAGTGGACAGGAGTGGCTCACTGACTTGTATGGGAGATGTTCTAGACATGTGGCCAGTAGTCATTTTGCATAGAGGGGGAGTAGATAGTCACAGCTTATACCCATTGTGAATGGTGGATCCTGTGTCATTTACATATGGGTATATTAGATAGCCAATTTACATATGGGTGTCACCTCTCAGTGTAATCCGGCCTGTGATGTTAAGGTTGTCACCCGAATAAATTGCTCAAACAAGCATTTTCGGGCGACTGTCGGCTGTGTACATACAGCGCCCAACCGGAAACTAAGGGGAACCCCCCCCCCCAAAAAAAATCACTCAATAGTCGTTAGTCATTCTGTTCCAGCTCACCAACACAGAACGACTAACGAGCAGCTTAGCGTAAATAGAAGTCGTTCAAACTTTGAATGACTCCTTTTTATTGTGAATAGAGGCGGACAACCGGGAGAGATCTCTGGCCACTTTGCCTCCATTCTCTGAGAGACTATCACTCCTGTGTAAAAGCAGGGAGCATCAGTCGCTGGTATAGCTGTCAGGCGCTTATGTGCCCAACAGTTGTACCTAGTAAAAGGTAGCATTAGTGAGATGGCTGCTGCAAAGCTTTTTCTACAGAACAGGAAGTATCAGACTATTGCTAGATTCTGTGGTCAGCGTGAAAAATGCAGGATTTTCGAATTTTTATTGCTTTTTAATATAGACTGTAAACAAAAGTTTAAATTTAAAAAAAAAAGTTTGAAAAAAGTATATAAACACAAAAATGTGATTATATAATAGGCCATTTCCTGATGATTCATTCTCTTTAAAGTATGCCACAGCGGCGCAGCTGTCCATCATTTTTTTTAAATTTTAATAGTTTTTATTTTATTATTGCTAATACTGTTCCTTTAAATGTTCAGCCATATTGGATACGGTGGTGGCGGTAGTATGTGGTACAGCATAACCCTGTGAGGGTGCATGGCCGTTAACCCATAAACGGTCCTCAGGAGGAATAAAGCGCACTTCAGATGGCTTTGTGACACTGTTGAGTAGAGGAGAAAGAGCATGTGCGTCGGATCTGGAGAATGAGGCCTCATGTCCACAGGCGGATTGGATTGGATTCCACATGCAGATTTCCCCAGCGGGAGACCAACGGAAACCATTTGCGGGAGATCGCGGATGTAATGGTTTTTCCATGCGGAAAAAAAAACAAAACGCAACCCCACCTCCCTAATTGATTTTAACCTTAAAATCCGCATTGCATCCGCAATTGTATTTGCGAATGCACTGCGGATCATCCGCACCCATTGACTTTTATTGGGCCCATCTGCACGGAATTCGCACTGAAATCGAGCATGCTGCGATCTGTTTTCCGCACCAAACAGTCTGCAAATCAAATCCACATGCTTAAATTCAGTTGCGGGTGCCAATGCTTCCCTATGGGCACTTTGAATTGCGGATCTTCCGCGCGGGTGACCCGTGTGGATTCCGCAAATCAAATCTGCCCATGGACATTGCCCATGGACATTGTGCCTTCGACAGCTTCTCCAAAAAAATACAATTTTCTGAGTGTTTTCAATCATTGGAAGAGCTTTTTATTTTCCCTCTGCAGGGCCTTAGCTTAGAGCATATAGCCTCTAGAAATGTTCTACTCGGGCCTAACTCCTTGGGTTGATGTCTTTGGCAGTTCCTATGGTCTAGACATCGAGAAAAAGTCAAGAAAGTTCCTGGTTTGGCAACTTCCAAGGTGTTGGATATTGTCCATCTATTGTCCTACAGATATCAGCACAGCTTCACCTCTCCCATTAATACTACAGCTGGCCTCAGACCTGCTATTGTAGTCGAAAGATCTTTAGACAAAGTTTTAAGAACCACATAATGTGCAGGGGAAGTTTATCAATTTTATAAAACAAGTATGTCTAACCAATCTATACTGACAGGGAATGGGCAAGGGTCTAGCAGGCCCACAGAAAACATAGCCAGAACCACATCCAACACAGGTCAACTATCTCTTGGGTTGGCTCGTTTTGTCAAGGAAGCAATTTAGCACTACAGGTTAACTACAAAGATCCTTAGATTAGAAGGTTTTGAACATACTATAACCTTTGCTGGGCCATTTTAATATGAAACCAAATTCAATTTACAATACCGCAGAAAGCACCCATGTCTATCGCATTCAGTTGGCTGGAAGATCCAGCCAACCAACAAGCGCAATCTTCACAGCAGCCAATCAGCAGACGCTGCAATACTGGAATGCATGAGAAAATTGGTGCTCTAGCAGATACTCTCTATAGTACAGTAGCTTGTTCCACGTACTATATTGCTCTCTTCGTGTGCCAGGATGAGTTGCTCCTTTGGACACCAGGTTCGGGTTGTTCCATTTTATAGCACAGTGTCCATGACCCTAAAGAACCTTTTATGTACAACGTAGAAACGATACACCGACTTCCAGCAACTTTTCCTATTATATGCAAGTAATTTGTTTATTTTAGGTGCTCAATTTTTCTCTTATTTAGAGGTGGCATTTCTTAGACATGAGGACCAACTTATGATGATCGTCCTGCAACAGATTAACTCTGTAACTCTGAGGTACCGTGCTCCTGACATGTCCACGTGACAGTGTTCGACTAGTGCCAATACATCCCATTGCTGGCAATAGTGGTGTGATTTTATAAGCTCCCAAATAAAACTTTACATCAAAACCAGTCGTTAAACTGTTAATATTTTTTTTTCCAAAGCCAGTTTACCTACTCTATAGAATAGAAAGTGCTTACGCATTTATGACATGAGCGCACTTTCTTGCAAATTGCCGAATTTTTCTGCCGACTATTTTTCTCATGTTCCAAAGTGATGAGTCACAAATGTCTGTGGGCTAACAAAGATTGTAATGATTACTACTACACAAGCCACGTGCACACAGATCACATATCAATACTGTAGTCACCCTGAGGGAATATGAAGCGGCCCTCAAAAGATAAAACATGAGCAAATATGTTGTTCACCTACTTGAAAATTTTTGCAAAGCTGGCTGTAGATGATTAAAGTTTAAGGGGGCTTTCCAAAAACTATTGATATGCAATAGGAAGATGTCCAAGGGTTTAAACAGTGGGGGGCTCTGGCTACAGAGACCCTCACCGATCACTAGAATGAAGCAGTTGAGGCACTCTTGAATGCTGTCACTAATCACAGGCTGAAGACAGGCTCCAGTAAGCTGTGAGGGTCATGGCACCCAGACCCCCAGTAAAGACAACTTTTGACATGTCCCTATGACACATCAAAAGTTTTTGGACAGCATGGTTAAGCATGGGAATAACGATCACATCGAAGATTCCAAAAATGATCAGTTCCAACTGATGAAAAGCTGATTCAATTGTAGGAACACGTTATTCAAGTTGTTTTCTCGGCCATCAGTAAGTAACAAATGCTAAAATAGTCCAAGAAAAGTACATTTTAGATAATCCAAATGGACATTTCCCAGAATATAAGTGGTTTTTCATGGGAAATATTTGTAGATTTATGAAATCAGGATGTTCATTATAACATGGCTAAAATAGCTAGATTCAAAAGTTATTCCCATCTTAGAATATGCCATTACATTTGTATTGGTGGGGTCTAACCTTAAAGTCGCTGGGACTGACCATGTGGTAGGGAAATACTGTGAAGGTGTAGAAGCACTAAATCAGCACTACAGCCCCTTCATTTTAAGAATCTTAAGGGCCAGCAGTTGGTCACCTACCTATCAGTACAGATATGGCACACCCTAGGCATATGCCATCACTTACTATGGTGAGAAACCCCCTTTGAAAGAGGAACTGTCATGACCTCTGACAAGTGGAATGGGATGCATAATTTTACATGTGTCCCTGCTGACACGATCACCATTTGTCCCCCCCATGTAGCACTCCCAGGTTGCCATCAGTTGCTCCCATTACATACTGATCCTGACACTTTTCTACTGTCAAGTGGGCAGCTTCCACCACTCAGTGTCAATAGCGATGTCAACTTTGATTGACACTTGGCAGTAGAGACTGCCCACTGGAATGTAGACTAGTGTTGGGCTCCATATGTAACAGGAACCCCTACAGGCGCACAGGGGTGCTATAAGAAAAATAAAAATGTAGTTAAGAGTCAGCGGAGACACGGTTGTAATGATACGCACCCATGCCTCGCTTGTCGGGGGTCATGGCACATACTAAAGTTAAGATAAGTAGAACCAGCCTCCTACAATGACATGAGGGGCATACTACGAAACCCAACGACAGACCCGGGTCAAAAGTGGAGGTTACGACACAGCAAGTCCGGGAATGGATTCCACCTACCTAGACTACCCCGTTAAAAGGGTATTTCAATGACTAATCTACAATTTCTCCCTTATTCTCTGGCTAGGAGTATAGGATATACCAACTATTATAACCTCCCTGATCTCCAAATCGCCCCAAATTATATTTGGCTGGTGCCTGTGAAGGTGAAGAACATATATCCTACAAAAGAAGCTTCCGTCTAACAGGAGCAGATCTGTAGCCCTGTCAACTGCTCAGAAAACAAATAACTACCTTTCAGAGTGTCCATAAAAACCATCAGTTTTATGTCTGGGAAAGTATTCTCCCTATGAACAGAAAAAAACATCATCTTCGGAAATGGGAATCTGAGAAGGTAACATTCTGGAAACTAGTCATCTCCTAGTGAAATGTGTTTGGAGCAAATAACCAAAGCCTGTCATGACGTCTTGTTAGCACTGAAGTAACAGCGACAAAATATGTCTGCCTCTTTGATGTCCCTGAAGCTACTTCAATGGGGTTTTTAAAATCCATTTTATCGGTTAGGAGCCGACCATGTGGAATGGAAATCTGTTCCTGATAGATTTTATGTTTTAAAAGGTAAATCAACCCAAAATGTAAAATACCTCTTTTCTGTGCAGCTAGTTTACATTTTTTGAAGAAGCGTTCATAAGACCTCATACTTCACTATTTGCTGGTTATTTCCTCGTAAATGGTGACACGCTTTCCTTCTGTTCTCATAACTACGATTGCAAAAGATAAGTCTTAACCCTTTCCAATCCAATCTGTATCCTGGTTTTCCTAGGGGGCTTATTCTTTTTCTGCCATTATACAATTGCACTATATGCGGGCTACACCAGTACTGCATGGGGTGACACGTTGGATAGCGTCCGACAGCAGAGAGGTTGGCAATATACAGTAAGAGAACTGTGACGGACTTCTTCCAACATCGGAGCTGTACAGCCTTAAATCATAATGTCTTTAGACGTCAGACAGTGGATTGGAAAGCGTTAAAGCCATCTATAAACATGGAGATGTAGCATCTACCCAATAGAAAAGTTCAACTGTTACTTTTTGCCATTAAAGGGGTTTACCACTTCTAGCTGTTTTGCTGCAGGAAGCAGACAGCTTCGTACATTGAGCAGTGGCCCAGGTTGGTGCTGCAGGCCGAGTACTAAGTGAATGCAATACTAACCTGGGCCACTGCACAATGTACAGAGCTGTCTGCTTCCTGGCTAAAAGTCAGACAACCCCATTTTACTATAATGGAGATGATGGGAACCAATCCTTGTGATCAGTTTCAACCTCATAGGTTAGTATTCTCCATTCGGATAGTTAAGAAACATCCAATTGCTATGTTATAAATGCTTCTAGTTGTAAAAGCTCTTTTTCCCCTCCTTACCACTTACACATCGTGAGTGAACAAGGTTAAGCACCCCTACCCAACTGATGACTACTTTTTCATATCCAGCCATGTCTGCACAAGAATAAACTGGTCAACACTTTCTGTAAGATCAAAAGATTCTTCTTCTGCCGCCGCCATCATCATCATGACAGCGACCTACCAGGATATCCTAGACAACCAGGACATGTTTATAGCCACAAAGCAGATATTGGCAGATAAAGTGAAGCTTACAGCATTGCCAGAACACCAAAAAGTGAAGACACCGAATGCCAATGTACTAGATGTTCTGATAACACAAAATTACTATTATGTCTTACATCATTTTCCACCATCCAAAGCTCCAATGTAGTGGTTGCCAAAAACTGATCAGAATTTTCATGGACACTTAGTAACCGAAATAGACAAATGCCTCCAAGTCATATGTGACTCAATTTATACAAATAAAGCCCTGCACGAATAGGATGACATAATCCCCGAGAATAATCAACCTATAATCCTGCTGCATCTAAAATAATGCCCTTTGATAAAAAGTACAGTAACCCCAGTTTTTATTTTTCTGCAGTACCCGTTGAATGCAAAATCAGGAACACTAATACATCAACTATCAAAAGGTCAGTGGATGGTTAGAAAAATTATTGTATGGCTGACCATTCAAAGCTATATTTGTGGTAAGCACTTCCAAAAGATTGCCAGTTACATCTATTAAAAGGTTACAGGTAAAAATATACAGTAGGGGATCCAAAGACGGTCCTATGTCTCCACCAAGGAAGTCAACGAGGCATCTTTTAATCTGTTCCTCTACTTGCCTAGATATTAGAGATTTTGGAAAGTTTCTTTCTAAATGACTCCTGGGTATGCCAGTCTCTGAAGGTTGTCATTCTAGAGGACAACTCTACATGTTCAAAAAAATACATCTCCGAGGATACATTGACATACTAAGTGTTTCGTATGGAAGGTCCGCAGCTTAACAAAGTGCCAGCAAAGTAGAGGAGATCTTAGTTGGTCAAAAACAGGACCTGAAACAGATGGATCGATGGGATGACAGAGAAGAACAACTGCAAGTAATTCATCCTCTTTTTTCCTCTGATCCCAGGATAGAATTTGTTCCAAAAAGAGAGGGTTGCGTTAATAAATTTCATCTACACACACTAGATATTTTCTGCTCATACAAGGATCTACAGTGCGGATTTAGAAATTTGCAGCATTTTAATTCTTTCTGCAAGTTTTCACCATGAATTTCTTCCTTTGCAATGCATTGCGTAAAACTCATGGTAAATCATTGACAAAGTCCAGTACAGATCCACTGTAGATTCACTGCAGAAAATTAGAAGATTAATCCTGCCTTTTCTCCATGACCTGGGCTTCAACTGATGAGTTGAAGAAGCTGTTCGTAAACCCATTTCACCATATTTGAGCATGCCTATATTGAACAGCTATCATTTGTAAAAGGATGGCTCTGAATCAGCCAATGACCGCATCCAACATCTGTCATAGGGTTTCATGTCACTGAAAGGCACTAACGCTTGGAAGAAAACTCATTACACACTTACGGTCATCTTCAACCTCTAGGTTAAACGGGTTGTCCAGTTGAAGATTATAAAGGCCCTTCCTTAGGTTTGGCCATCAATAGTAGATCAACAGGGGTCTAGAGCCACAGATTCCCAATTAGCTGTTCTCTGGGTGTACAGGAAACAGATAGCTCCATTTCCACTGCAGTGGCTAGGCTTGGTATTACAGGCAAAGTTCCCATTGAAATAACTTTGCAGTACCAAGCCTGGTCACTGCTCTGGGAACAGAGCTGTCTGTTTCCTGTAGATAACTGCTCAGTACATAAGACCACCAACCAGGTGAACAGCTGATGGGTGGGGCTCCCAGGTTACTGACCCCCACTGATCTACTAATGAAGACTTATCCTGAGGATAGGCCATCAATAGTTTACAACAGAACAAGGACTGCCTTTCAGCTAGCACTATGTGGCACATTTTATATACAGTATGTAACCCCAGCTGCAAAATACTTGCCATTTTCATAACTCAACAAGACTTCACTGCCTACCATTCAAAGCCTTATAACGTGCTACTAGTAATATGGGCCAGTGACAGGTCAAAAATAGTAATAAGACCACAATTAATTAAGAAAATTATCTGGACACACAGTAAGGGCCCTATCCTTATACCTCGTACCTTTTGAACAACAGGAGACACTCAAGGGCCAACAGGGACAGATGATGGACAGACTTGTTTTGGTAGTTGTCCAAGATGGAATAATGTAGAAAAGGGCAGAAGTATTAAACCAACAGCCTGGAATCAACATACCTTACCACTTGTCAAACTGAAGCAGACCGAGAAGTGGCAAATTAAATTGGAGCAGACGTCATACAGGAGGTTTCTCCACAGTGCTGCCTTTTGTCAGACCGAAAACACGTTCACAGAGTAATTATATCATTACATACGCTTTTGACCATTTCAGAATGTTCAACCACATGGACCGCGTTAATTGCCATTTGTTACATCACGAATTTTACTGCTGTCCTTTCACATCAGAGATATCCTAATACTAAGAAGCTTCTTAGTCTTCAAACAAAACAACAAAGACTTCAATAGCTGAAGCGACAATCTCCAAGGCTTGTTTTTCTAACTCAATGACGTCAAGACAAAAGATGAGGGACGCATCGGCTTCGACCTGAGACATTATTTCTATAGACGTCAGAGCAGCAACTGTATAGATTAGGACACTCCATCAATCCCATTAATTCCTTCCATTTAAAGGTGCTCTCCGAAGGGTTTTCTTAGACGTTGTGTAGGGACTAGGCTTCTATATTTGCACTAGGTTTCTTTCTTAAAGCCCATTTACACAGGCATCAAATTCGTGTGAACAAGACATATAATGTGCGGCGTTTCGCTCATCGCAAAGCACATGGATAGGCTGTCCGTGTACTATGTGATGCGCCCAAGAATTTCGCCATCAGTGTATATTCAGCCTTGGCATGGCATATTGTGTGTGTAGAGAGTTTCTTCTTGCCTAGTTTTAGACTATCAACCGTGAAACTGTATGTGCGTGTCTACATCGGGCGGAAATGCTGATGAATATCCATAGCAGAAAATTTTGCGGCATTTCCACATCCAAAATAGTCAAAACCCGCATCTGTACTGGGCGCAGCAACACTAGGCAGGCGATGCCATTTCTGCATCATCTGACCAGCCGCGCTGCGCTCAGTACAAGCGGCTGCCAGGTTCGAGGTGAAGGAGTGCGCTGACAGCCAAATACTTCAGAAGTGAGCGCTGTATCTTCTGAAATCAGTAGCGGGTACAGAGCCGATTTTGAGTCAAAATCCACACCCATGGTTTTGACTCTGCATTGGATACATTCTGCTACATCTCCACCCATTGGTAACACTTTTCATTTTTAGGGCTCACTCATCGAAGCGTATTTAGGCTGAGTATTACACAAAAGTATTCTTTTAAATGCGTAATACACAGTCCTAAAAGCCCATTGGGCCATTCAGACCTGCGTATTATGTGCCTGAAAAAAAAACAAGTTTGGTGCGGAATATGCACCATTATAGTCTATGGGTGCATAAAATACGGATGTTACATGTATATTTGCTGTGTACTGCATAAGGCTTCCTGTCCACAGGAAGCAGCCCCCCCCCGCCCCCGCGGGGGGGAATATCACTGGCCATATTCCGCAACAGCCGTGGACAGGGGGCCTAATATGCAGGCAAAATACGCTTGTGTGAAAGAAGCCTTAATGTTGGCGACAGACTGATGATAAGCTACGTAAGCAGACAGATCTTCATTTGCTCTCTCCTCAGCCCTCCATTATGTTTAATGAACTCCCTTCCCCTTTTCGTCTTGGATTCTGCTCATGTGATTGATTCGCTGACAAAGCATTTTGCTGTAATTGTTAATTTATTAAGATGCATAAACCATGAAATAGAAAGAAAAAAAAAGGAGGGCTATCCTGATGAAAAATCCATTTTTACTAGCCAATATGACAAACAATACTCACTCCTAAACTAGTACAACAAAAGGCCACACACATCTATAGTAACACATATACGGAAAAGGAGGAAAAGGTGCTGAGTAGAGATGAGCGAACGTACTCGGTAAGGCCGATTTCGCAATCGAGCACCACGATTTTCGAGCACTTCACTACTCGGGTGAAAAGATTCGGGGGTCGCCAGGAGGCGGGGTGGAGTGGGGGGTAGCAGCGCGGAACAGGGGGGAGCCCTCTCTCTCTCCCTCTCCCCCCCACTCCCCTCTGCAACCCCCCGCTCACCCACGGCGCCCCCGGAATCTTTTCACCCGAGTAGTGAAGTACTCGAAAATCACGGTGCTCGATTGCGAAATCGGCCTTACAGAGTACGTTCGCTCATCTCTAGTGCTGAGTGAAGAGACATCGTTTTGAGTTTGAGTGCAAACAATCACAAATGATAGACTAGCTTAAAACACCCCAAAAATGTGTGAACTATGGTAAGTTTCCATTTCCTGGACTTACACCTTCTACAACACACTCATGATACAGGCGCAGTAAATACTGAGAAGGGTGCAAACCCCTGAGGAAGCTGCTGTTGTGGGTGTTACACATAGCGCTTGCAGGGACCGCTCCTCCAGCCCGGACCCTTCTTTACTGGTCACATTTACCTCTCATTTTTAGATCTCTCCGATTGGTGTTTCTGAGGTTATTTTTGCTAGCGCTGCGTTTACGGCGGTTTCAGCAGCACGGTCATGCATTTTTGACAACGTTTTGGCTGCGTTTTTAGCACAGCTGAAAACTTACCCAAGGATGCTGGAAAAAAAAAAAAAAATCAATCCTCACCTAGCTGCAGCCGTCTGGGACTCTCCAGCTGCTGTCCAAAGCTCAGTGCAGGCCGATCCTCTGTCGGCCACTTGTCAAGCACACAGAGGATCTTCTGCCAGTGATGGGGATTAAGTTCCCCACCTTCAGCAAGAGATTGCTCTGATTGGCTGAGGCCACTGAGTGTCAGCTGGCTCCGCCAATCACAGCCAGCGCTGAATGAATGGCTGCAATTGGTGCATTGAGCGCTGGCTGCGATTGTCGGAGCTGGCACTCAGAAGCCTCATCCAATCAGAGCAATCTCTTGCTGGAGGCGGGGAATTCAATCCCTGTCACTAGCAGAAGATCGTCTGTCGGCTTGACAAGTGGCCAAGATCTTGCATGGAGCCCTGCAGAGTCCCGGACGGCGGCAGCTAGGAGAGCATCCCCTTTTTTTATTACGTAGTGCAGCTAGTGCTGGCGTTTAGCACTGCCAAAGACGTAGTACCAAGTTGTGCCACTTTTTCAGCAGCGCTGAAACCGCTTTCCCTTCATCTCAAATGGGCGACGCAGGGCTGAAAACGGCCAAAGATAGAACATGCATGGCTGTTGAAGACGCTGCGTTTTGACACTTGTGTGAGCAGCCCCATTGAAATGAATGGGAGTGTTGTACATCGTTTATCGCAGTGCTAAACGCTATACAAAAACGTCTGTGTGAGGGAGGCCTCATTGTTCCTTGCGCCTCTGTGAATGTTTACTGTGTTATACCTAGTTGTATTGTAGCAGGTCTAGGTTCAGTGCCCACTAATGATTGGCACTCTCAAGCATTATTGATGCACTACTGGATGCTTATTTAGGTTTTTAAACTGTCCTTTGTCTTTGTATTTGCATATTATAATGCATTTGTTGATAGGTGTGTGTTGTGTAAACACACTTTACAATAGTAGTTCTTAACACAGTAGCTGGCCAACCAGTACCATGGTATTTTTGCAGTACATCGTGCATGTTATAACAAAAGCCTATGTTTTGTGACTATTTTTAGTTGTTCTAATCGACATCTGCAGTGGCACTGCAGCAAGGCCCTGCAGAGGAGTGACTGGCCGAGGCTCCGGTGCCCATTCAGACTGCTGCGGAGGGGTGAAAACGTCGGCGTGTTCTGCATTTGCTGCAGAAGGAGGGCAGCACAGTGCCGGGGACAGTAAGCTGCCAGGAGCGCCGGGGTACGCAGGGGGGGGGGGGGGAACAGCAACGGAGACACTACACTGCCAGCAGCAGCGGTATTCTTGAGCCAATCGGGAGCTTTGGGTGTGACAGAGGCGTTCCTTCATGGAAGCCCTGTCAAACCCCTAGCTTCCGGTGGCGTCAAGGTACACTAATACCAATGTAGTATAAGTACTTTGTGTCTTGTTGTTGTGCTCAGTCTTACAATAGTGTATAACATGTGACATGAAGCTCTTCCATAACCTCACCTTTGTAGCAGAGGTTGTCTGTTACCCAGATTTAAGCCTCTTACACAGCTCTTCAGTTAATGACTGTTTCAACCTACATATGAAAATGATGATGATAATCATCATCTGTTTGGTATAATTGATTAATCAAACACCCAACTACAATCCTACAAATTCCCTAACTTTGTGCAAGTGTCCCTAGAAGAACGGATGCTGTTTTGTAGACAAAGTGTGATCACACCAAGTATTGATTTGATTTAGATTTCTCTTTTGTTCACTTTATGTTTTAACTATTAACACCTCTATTTTTTGAAATCCTTCTTACTTTGCAGCATGTTTTCCACACCAGCCTAATACTTTTGCACAGTACTGTACATGAATGGAATATATAACAAAATGGCTACATAGGTAGATCTTACCGTATATGCTCATTAAGCTATGAGTCAATGTAAATTCGTTGTAAGGCAGATATAACACTCAATATACTTTATCGATTTCCAAAAAGATTAGAAGAAACCTCTAGAGAAACATCTGTCACTTGTACTTTGGAAAGGAAAAACAATTCCTTCTGGACTAGTAATAGCAATAAGATTCCTCCCAGGATCAATGTTCTTCTGCAGTTAAGGGACAATCAAGTAGACTTCCCAATAATCAGAAATGGAATAAAAGAGAACTTTTCACTTGGATCAGTAAATGGAGACACATTTTATTATTTTATAATTGTTACAATCATTACTTATAAGAAGTTTTATCACAAGAGTATCTGTCCTTTAGTCCGGATCAGTGGGCAGAGTGGAGCCACCAATCAGCACACGGAGACATAGTTACAGATACTAAGTAAGCAAGTCTGTTTTGGTATAAATAGTCAGTAAACCCCTAAATTGCCATCTCTATTGAATGGAAGTTTTTATTTAGGGTGATATCAAACAGTATTTTTTAGGAAAACGCCACTGCAGTTTTTCTAACCACACTCTCAGATTAAACCACTTCCAAGGGGCGCAATAAACCTTGAATTGGTACCATTATCGGAGACATTTATGGCAAATCAAAAGTATCACCATAAATGTCCAATAGGTGGGAGGGCTGGAAGTGGAACTTATATGGAGAAAGGGGTTTCCTTCTCCCTCAGTCGGGGCCTACAGTGCAGCATATGTCTCCTTCCCCACCTGCTGTGAGAGTGCAGGAGGGTGAGGAGTCAGAGGATGCTCAGAGCGCTCCGGCCGGCGTCCATGTAACTGAAAGAGTTTGTATCAAGTTTCTTACAAGCGGTTCAGCAAGTGGGATGGAGCCAGAGCCACCATACTAAGCAAGGGACACCATTACTAAGCGGGGTCCACTATTAAGTTGTGGCCACAAAGAGACGCGATTACCAAGTAGGGGTCAGAAAGGGGGACACTCTTACTAAGCAGGAGCCACAAAGGGGCCAAACGTTACTAACTGAGGCCACAAAGGTGGGCATTTATTAAATGGGAGGCCATTATTACTATATAGGAGCCACAGACAAACACTTATTAAGTAGTGGCCACAGAGAAGGCACTATTATTATGGGAGGCATTGAGAGAAGCATTTTGAGTTTCGGCAGGATTGGTAGTTGTGTAGAGAGGAGTCATGGCTAAGAAAATTCTTCATGATGGCCTGGACCCAGAGAGAGAAGAAAAAAAGAAAGCAGACGTCACCAGAAACAACATAAGAGAAGACGTCACCAGTGATTACTGGAGGTACCTGCACTGTAATCACTATCACTGTGTAGAACTGGTATTTGACTATTATATGGTGGCTGCAATTTTTAGAGGTATACTAAAGTTGGGCTGATGTATCTAAGCCCATGTGTTATAAATGTTGTCTTACACAACATTTTCTTTTCTTTGGGGAAAGGGCAATTCAGAGTTTCGCCATGGAGCCCCATGAGTTCTATGTACTGTGCCCTCTGCTTGCACGCATGTATGTCTCTCCATTGTAGATGATGATATTACCCCGCTAGCCCACATACAGTACCCCTAGATTCTAACGGCCAATACTGCCTTTATATTGCTGAACGGATATATGGGGGGAAAAAATAAGCATCCTGCCTTTTAGATGAGCTGCAGTTCAGTATCTGAAGTCTGCCTGAAATATTAATGTACTTAAAAAAGTGAACTCCAGTCACTCTTGCTTGTGCTTTTACCATTTCACATCATCATTTATTTACAGCACTCTATAATGGGTTGCTCGGTGAAGTTCTCCTGGAGCATAACATGGCTTTGAGGCAGAAAGCTAATAATTACACAAGGCTGCAGACAATACATACATTATGAATAGGGCACCATGTATCAAACCGAGCAAAAGCAAGTTGACTCTTTAAATTCCAAACTAAAGCATGCATGTTAATAAATTGTGTTGTCTGATATACAGTATGAACTGTTATGTCTGTATCGGGTGTTAACCCAATGATAGACAGAGAGATGCTAATGTAAGAGCAGCACCAACACCTTACGCCAAGAGCCAAAAGGTCAGCACATGAAATATACAAAAGTTGATTATAAATCCAACGTACACAAATAGTGACATTTGGGATTATTATATATTATATATGTGTGTGTAATGTGGTCATCCGACCACATGGTGGCAATATTTTAGTTAAAAAGTTACAAACTGACACAGAACATGCTAAGGCCCCCTGTCCACGGGCGATGCGAAGTCCCGCGGCAGATGTCCACCGCGGGAGCCGCCGCCGCCGATTCTCCGCCTGTCAGCCCTATCTGATAGATAGACTGGCCGCGGAGAATCGGGGCAATTGCCCGCCGCGAGCAGAGAATCGCAATGATTCTCCGCTTGTGGACAGGTGCTGACTAGAGATGAGCGAGCATACTCGCTAAGGACAATTGCTCGAGCGAGTATTGTCCTTAGCAAGTACCTGCCCGCTCGGGAGCAAAGGTTAGGGTGCCGGCGCGGGTGACAGGTGAGTTGCGGCAGTCAGCAGGGGGGAGCGGGAGAGAGATCTCCCCTCGGCTCCTCCCCGCTCTCCCCCGCCGAATCTTTGCTCCCTAGCGGGAAAGCACTCACTAAGGGCAATGCTCGATCGAGCAATTGCCCTAAGTGAGTATGTTCGCTCATCTTTAGTGCCGACGCTTTCTATAGCAATGCTATGGAAAAGCGTCGGCCGGCGAAATCACGCCCGTGGACAGGCACCCTAAGACATATAAAATAAATAAATATATCGTGACAGGTTCCCTGTAATCAGATCCAGTCTATTACTGCCATAGCTCTTCCACATGCGGTCAGGTGAACTACAGGTGTAAATGGCCTTTAAAAATTACACTCCCTGATTATCAACAACTCCTCCCTGATAACAGTCTTTTCTGCAGGAGGGTAAAGAGAAGCGATCTATGGAAGTGAATATTACAGAAGTTTTAGAGAAAGGGAAATCTGCATACACAACTGAAACATAGTAATATCGTATGCTAGGCTGAAAAAAGACAAATGTCCATCCAGTTCAGCCTGGACAGCTGCTTTACAGCACAGAAAGCAAATTATGGTTAGAAACTAGATGCAAATGATTCCTACAGGTGTCTCAGGTTTTGTAGATTACTTTCAAACCCTCTGATTCTGTAGAACCAGTGTTTGAACTGCATTACAAACACCCTAGGGGAGGATTTAGGCAGTTTTGCTTTTCAGGACTGAGCATATTTTCTATTATAATAGCAAGAAAAAGGCAATTAACCAAAGAAGACATACAGATAATTTTAACCCTTTAGAAGTGTAGATCTGTTCTACAGAGAAATTGCAAAGAAAGCCAAGGTGGCAGTCTATAGTTTCCTATACTATCAAAAGGACTTGGAAATTGGAGTCAACTAGGGCAGTAAGAGGTCTGGAAAATGAAAAGCCACTACAAAATCAGATTACAAGTTTTTGAGAGTCAACAGTTTGCATGATCGGCGGCTCACAACACAAAATCTTCAAGCACAGCTTAATGCGGCAAAAAGTAAACTAGTTTCCATTTCAACTGTGAAGAGAAAACTTCTACCTGCAGGTTTGAGAGGAAGAATATCGTTAAGAAAGCCACTGCTACGATTGCAAAATAAATTGGTATGCCGTCTAGTAGGATGGTTCCTAAGTGTGAGACATTAACTGTCAAACATGGAGGAGGAAGCGTGATGATCTGGGGCTCGTTTGCTGAATCCAGAGTTGGCAGCTTGCATAGGGTGACTGGACAAAAAGGGCTACCACAGCATTTATATTTGCCATGCAATACCCTCTGGTGTCTGCCTAGTTGGTCAAGAGATAATATTACAGCAACACAATGATCCAAAACATACTTCTAGGTTATGTCACAACTACTTGAGATGGCAAGAAGAAGCCGGTAGGCTTCAAAGAATGTAATGGCCTGCACAGTCTCCAAGTTTAAACTCTGATGAGCTTGTTTGGAATGAACTAGACAGTAGGTGAAAGCAAAGCATCCTGCAATGCAGCATATTTGTGGGAACTTCTGCAACAACGTTTGGAAGAAATTTCTGAACAATATCTGAATTTAATAGTAGAAAGAATGCCTTGATTGTGTAACGATTTTATATCGACTAAAGACGGCTACTTTAATGAGTCATTGAAATCAACGCGAGCCGTTCCAGTTGCAATTACAAGTGCCCGCTACTACACAGAGGTCGGTGCGGGGACTTCCGCTCCGACCTCTGTGTATTTGCAGCGCTGACAGCATGCGCCCGCTCAGCTGATCAGTCGGGGTCCCAAGCGACGGACCCCAGCTGATCAACTATTGATAACCTATTCTAAGGATAGGTTATCAATAGTATTCTCAAAAGTAAAAAGATACAAAAGGATAGCAAAAGCACTCATTGGCTGTTCCTATGATTTTTCTGAACTGGACACCCCCGTTAATACTGGGAGACCTGACTTTTCATATGATAGTTGATCGGGACACGATACTCAGGCTTAGCTAAACAAAGGGGGGGGGGGTCAGATTGGAAAAAATATTCTACAGTATTCAAAGTTCATTAGACATATTTACGAACTCCAAATCATACCACTGGATATGACAGATGCATGAAGGACTGGCTTTACAACAGTTAACATCTAGAGTATTAAAGGAAATGATCTCACTCTGGCTCTGAAGGCAGGTTTCAGGTTACTTTTGCAAACCCTGACTGTCAACAGTCAATCAATGACTGTAGAGATGCATAAATCCAATTCAGTCTACCGAGCCAGCCCCAAGATAGCATCCCCATCCGTCTAAAGAGCCACCTTCATTGAGGGAAACCTCCTTAATGGCTATAAAATGTGCACCCCGAGTCAACTGGGGCCCGGGGCATTAAGTGCATGGCTTTCTCCTTCTCTCTGCACCGTTCTTGTCTCCTCATGGAAAGATGGAGTACATCTGGGCAGCGGAGATCAATAAAACTATTACGATAAGACAAGTAGACAGATCTTACAGTGCTTCAGGACAGCAGACTGGACAGGATGAGGTATATATTTATTTCATCTCCTTATTTACCCGTAATCAGAAAATGTTAACAGTGGTCAGATCAATACAATTTCAGCATCTTCATTTATTATTAAGAACGAACTTCTTCCGATTTCTGCAGACACACTAATATTCATAACAGAAATTCACCAGGTTATGGTTGGCACTTATGAAGGTGAAGCACTTTCTTTGCATCTTCTATAAAGGGACCCATTAAAGAATTGTATAAAATGCAATTGCATTAAGTTATCAAAGACTTCAAAATCCCTGCAATTACCTAACAAATCCATCAACAGGCTGTCATAGGATACATGTGTGCAGTAAGGAGTGCGCAAACAAGGGCGTAACTTTAAAGCTCCTGGGGCCCAATGCAAAACTTGCCTTGCGCCCCCCACCTACCATGTGTCATTTATAATACACCCTACAGCTACCACCCCCTACTAATGCAATATATTACGGATCTGTGATTCATGCAATTCTAGGACTATTCAGTGTTAGTTATTGACCTCACTAATTCCCCCGGTCAAAGTCAATCATTTTAGGTTATAATCGACTTGCTGATGGATTGTGACTACTCAACACGAAGCTTCATTTAAAGGGGACATGTCATTGGATATAGTCAATGAAACTGGGTGCATAGCTCCACAGCCATGGCAAGACTGACACTTTCTATCCCCATTTTTTTCCATTCTCACCTCCATCCTCAATATACGAAATTGACAGTTCAATGTCACCCATTGAGAATGAACGTTGAGGACTACCCACTTGACATATTGTTCCATACAGCCAATCCCACTGATTTTATGCCATAACAGGTCCTCTATACTAACGAATTTGAGAGCTAGAATGCTAAAATAAGGGGCAAGCACAGAGGGCTTTTGGCTCTGTATCCAGCGCTGGTATCTTGACTCATTGGAACAGCTCCAAGATCCATTAGATAGCTAGCTAGAGGGCCGGTTATAATGATATATATAGGAAAAAGCCCTCAATGACTGACTCGCCACTAATTCTCTAACATCCCACTGTTGTACAGATGTGAAATTTGGTACAACCATTCTAGGTTTCAAATAGGAAAAGTAAAGGGGTCACAACTTCAATATTCATAACTGAGTGTGAAAATCTGTAATACATGAGATAGTTCTTTTCTCAGAAACCATAAAACTTAGGGAAATGATTTGTAGACTGAGGCGAACCCACCTCGCCTCTGTGCGTGCGTATATACTGAGGCGAACCCACCTCGCCTCTGTGCGTGCGTATATACTGAGGAGAACCCACCTCGCCTCTGTGCGTGCGTATATACTGAGGAGAACCCACCTCGCCTCTGTGCGTGCGTATATACTGAGGAGAACCCACCTCGCCTCTGTGCGTGCGTACATACTGAGGAGAACCCACCTCGCCTCTGTGCGTGCGTACATACTGAGGAGAACCCACCTCGCCTCTGTGCGTGCGTACATACTGAGGAGAACCCACCTCACCTCTGTGCGTGCGTACATACTGAGGAGAACCCACCTCGCCTCTGTGCGTGCGTAGATACTGAGGAGAACCCACCTCGCCTCTGTGCGTGCGTAGATACTGAGGAGAACCCACCTCGCCTCTGTGCGTGCGTAGATACTGAGGAGAACCCACCTCGCCTCTGTGCGTGCGTACATACTGAGGAGAACCCACCTCGCCTCTGTGCGTGCGTACATACTGAGGAGAACCCACCTCGCCTCTGTGCGTGCGTACATACTGAGGAGAACCCACCTCGCCTCTGTGCGTGCGTACATACTGAGGAGAACCCACCTCGCCTCTGTGCGTGCGTACATACTGAGGAGAACCCACCTCGCCTCTGTGCGTGCGTACATACTGAGAAGAACCCACCTCGCCTCTGTGCGTGCGTACATACTGAGGAGAACCCACCTCGCCTCTGTGCGTGCGTACATACTGAGGAGAACCCACCTCGCCTCTGTGCGTGCGTACATACTGAGGAGAACCCACCTCGCCTCTGTGCGTGCGTACATACTGAGGAGAACCCACCTCGCCTCTGTGCGTGCGTACATACTGAGGAGAACCCACCTCGCCTCTGTGCGTGCGTACATACTGAGGAGAACCCACCTCGCCTCTGTGCGTGCGTACATACTGAGGAGAACCCACCTCGCCTCTGTGCGTGCGTACATACTGAGGAGAACCCACCTCGCCTCTGTGCGTGCGTACATACTGAGGAGAACCCACCTCGCCTCTGTGCGTGCGTACATACTGAGGAGAACCCACCTCGCCTCTGTGCGTGCGTACATACTGAGGAGAACCCACCTCGCCTCTGTGCGTGCGTACATACTGAGGCGAACCCACCTCGCCTCTGTGCGTGCGTATATACTGAGGAGAACCCACCTCGCCTCTGTGCGTGTGTATATACTGGGGAGAATCTACCTCACCTTTATGTATATATACTGGATGGCTGTAAAGTACATAAGGACTGCAGGAATGGAACATGACTTTAAGGCTAAGAACGGGCTACAATCTCCAGTCTGGGGTTACATTTTAATAAAAAGGGGAGCTACCTTTCAGGGTAAAAAGTGAGGAGAGTGGGAGGGGTGGCACATTCTGCAGAGGGACATCGGTACATGCAGCCTGAGGAGAATCTAACGCTCCTCTATGTGTATATGTATTTTATTCCTCGGTTCTTTTGAAGTAACCACGACTTCATAAAATTTTCTGTGCGAACAACATGTACCTGTACCAAATTAACTCAGGCGAAGCCGGGTATATTAGCCAGTCTATCATATGGAACAGAACTAGTAAATTCTTGTATTGCCAAGGCTTATGGCTCATTATAGTGATGTTAATACTTCCAATATAATCTCAGCTATGTGATGTTAAAAGGACCACTCCAGCAAAAACCCATTGTACTATCCCTACCCTCCACAACTGATTGCCTATCACACTCTGGAGATGTTTGTGTATTGCAGCCACTTCCATGCAGTGCATCCCCCTTTCTGATGCTCATCAACCACCATCCTGATGGTAAAAGATTTTGGTTTCACTTTCACATCTATTCCATTATGCATCAGCAAAACATAATCTAGAGGCTATACTATTTCTGCCTATCAGGGGCTAGTTTAATTATCATTACCTTCCATGTCCACCTAAATAAGCTGCAGTTCAAAAGTATACAGTCAGGAGGATGAGTTGTGATCTCCTCTATTATACTTGTATGACAGGAGCTGTGTGATTATAATTAGTAACTGTAACAGGAGTGCCTGTGTCCCCATATAGGCAGTTTCTGTGGTAGGATTCATGCAACAGCGGTCACAATGAGAAATTCACTAGTTTTAGAAAAGCATAACCCCAAGTAGATCTGAGTCGGTCACAATTGAGATCACATGACCATCTGAGAAAAAAAAAAAAAAAAAGAGTTTCAAAACTTGAAATTCTGGTACAACCCCTTTAATAATGCAGACAATGCTGATAGCAGAAGCTTATTCTATACCTTGCCCAGCACATTTGGAAGATCCACTCCGCAGTAGGTCTTTGATGATCATCAAGATGACTGGATCTCAACATAAGAGACAGGGTATAAAATTTCCAAAAAAGGGAAAGAATTTCCTTTCCCTATTACCAAGATCCAACTCAGCTATCACATAGAAGGGGTATTTGTTGATTATGACTGACTGACTGACTGCGTATGGAAGGCGATAACTGCTTTCCCAACTTGATATACATTAGCATCAATTGTCACTTCTCTTTCCAAACTGGTCTTGGCACGTTATACATAATCTATTACTCCACAGAGGGCACCAATGAGAATGCTCCTCCCAAGGAGAGTAGAGTAAGAAAATGTGCTTCATCTTGATACATGATAGAAATGGATTCGGAATTTAAAATAGTTGTTACCACTTTTTGCACCATTCTCGGAACCGTGAATAGAATTGTTCTTTCCAAGCCTCACTTCCTTTCGGTGACCAATCACCTGCCCTGTCCGCCATCTCTGGACATTATTACTCTATTGGAATGTACAATACAGGCTGGATAATAGGCAAGAAATTCAGATAGCCAGTTTAAATATAGCAAGTTGTATCTAAAGTTAGAAATGTTCTCAGGAATATGTTTAAGTACTTGTGCGCCTCTGGGATTCTGAAATGAGTTGTGAGGCCCCACAGCAAATGAGCTAATGTTTTTCAGCTCCTGCACACTACATCACTGGGGTGATTTAGCACAGAACACATTATCAATTGTAATAAACTGGCCCTACTCATGATATTTCTGGCATGCGAGTAACATGGGTTCAGGAGTAGAGTAGCGGTACAGAATTAAAGGGTTGATCTCAAAACTTCTGCAACAGTTCATAGTGAGAAGTGCTACATGATGCATGCATAGAAGTCAGCAAACTTTGCAACTCTGAAAGCCATATTAATGGTACTGCCATACAAAAGGGACTGAACAGAAATACACATGACGAATTCATTAGTGTCATCACCAATGAAAACCAAGAAGGATACACTCTTGGAAGAGCAAATAAATCTAATACTCTATGGTGCCAACGGAATACGGAGGGATGTGAACAATGAATATAAGATGGGTCACCCATCAAGTGTGTGGCTTCAGAGGATGCCACACTAATATCCAGGTTCGCCTAAACTATTTTAGAAGAAGCGGTCTTCATAGACGTCTGTTCTAAATTAGGTGAACTGCCACCCTTCTAACGGCTATGGAACCACTGTGTCAACCTACTGGGTAGGTGATGATCCAATTCAGCACCGCTGACAGCCGATCCCAGCGTGGGAGGTAAGATACCAGATGTACAAACCCCATATACAGATGGAAACTAGGGAAAGTATCTTGCCCTGAGCCGATAACTAGGAGAGGGAAACCCCTCCCTATAAGCGGGGCTGGTGTCCCAATAAGGACAACCACGTGGTCTTCCTCTAGGTGCTGACTTACCCAGGTGGGACAGAACACCTATATGACTAAAGAACGAACAATGTGGGGGGAGTACAGAAACATAGGAGGAACTAACTGGCAAGGATAAACAGAGATGCGGACTCACAAGGATAACAGACTGAGGGATAACATACACGAACGAAGAACGCAGAACACGAGCAGATAGCAAGGTAACTGCCGAAGCAGCGGCTAAACATGACGTAATGGGAACGAATCTCACAACAACACTACAGCACTGTCTAAAAGGCCCAGGGCAGCTATATAAGGTGGGTATTAGAAAAAGGTGCATCAGCTAAGCAGGAGGCTCAGAAGCAATTAACCCTAGGAGTGCTGGAAGAGAACATAGGCTCAGGGAACAGGGAGAGAAGGATGACGCCTATGTCTGCCAGACACAGAAGCAGAGGGTTGTGCCTGAACAGTGCACCTAACACCTCCACATGGACAGTTCCAAAAGCCATGGTCGGTAGAGAAATGAAAAATAAAAATGGTCTCTCAAATGGCCGCTATCGTTGCAGAGTAAAAGGACTAGTGAATAGAGTACTTGCATATGCTGGGGGTGAAAGGAACAACTAATTCCACCACTCCATGAGTCAGGAAGCACTTGTGACCACATCAGTCTGCTGCTTATCAATGTTTGTAAATTTATTGTGGCAATGTCTGCTGAAGGGAGTATCTGTATAGACCTTGAAACGCATTAAGGCTGGGTTCACACAGGGCGGATTTGCAGCGGTTTTGCCGCAGCAGATCTGCCCGTGGCAAAAACCGCCCGCGGCCGCTAATCTCGGGATTAGCCAGCCATGTGGACGAGGTTTCTCAGAAACCTTGTCCACACGGGGCGGCTAATCCACAGCGGTAAATCCGGATGAAACCGCGGCTGCGGCCGCCGCAGCTGTGGTTTCCGAAGATTGAGCATGTCTGTTTATCTTTTCTTTTTTTGTTTATGTCACGGCCGCGCTCTCCTCTATGAGAGAGCCGGCCACAACGGAGAAGCAAGCGGCCGGGCCACTTCAAAGCCGCCGCAGCTTAAACCGCGGCGGTTCTCCCGGCGGAAATCTCGCGGTTTTTGCTGTGGCCAAACCGCGAGATTTCCGACGGGAATACGCCCCATGTGAACCCTGCCTTAGTAGTAATAAACCACTGCCTTATTCTTCCTATGGAATCCATCCTATGGCTGTTCCGATGACTCGCAGCGGGTGAGTGGTACTAACTGGCCCTCCCATGTATCCAAGTACTGCATTCCCTTCTTTTCTTACTCTGCAACAAAAGCGGCCATTGTGTGCCTATCCATAGTTCCCATTTCTCTACTCTCTTGGAAGAGCAACAGGTGCCAATTCATACTAGGGATTTGAGAGGGTCCTCACATATAGTCTACGACTGATATAAACTTGTATGTCAGAAGTTTTATAAAATCTGACTTACATTTTTATCATACTGTTTAGATTTCCGTCAACTTGTTCCACCCATTGGTTCCGGCATAAATGTAAGAAAAATATATATATATACTGTAGCATGCGATGCTATTTTTTCTGGTAAAATGACGGAACCCTTACGTGGAACTGGACAGGACTCATTATAGTCAGTGGGTTACGTTAGGTCAAAATGACAGAACCCGGCAGGGCCTATCTGTTTTATTTTTGTTCCTCTGTTCCATAATGAAACAGAAGAAAGGAAATATGATGAGCCTAATCTGTATAACAGTGGGCTGACAGGTGCGTTCTTGTATCTGTTATCAGCAGATGTGTATTTTTTTTTTCTTTTCAAACTAAGAGAAAAAAAAGTTGCCTTAGGCCGGGGTCACACTGGCGTATTTGTGCGCGCAATATGCAGTGAATAGGACTAATTGATTTAAATACGCTTATTCGCATTTCCCCCCCCAAAAAATAAAATAAAAAACAGAACATGCTCTATATACAAAGTGTCCCCATGGAAATCAATGAGGGGGTGCTTAAAAAAAACAAAAACCCACATCTGGAACTGAACTGGAATAAACATGCCTTTCGGGGGCAAAAAGTACAGAAAAATAGGCCGATGCGCACGCAAAAAGCATAGTTCATTCCGCAAATATGCAGCACTTAAGTGAACGCAAATACGCTTATGCACGTTAAGCCGGCTTTAGGATGATTTCACACCTGCATTAGAGCTCATTTCGGGGTTTATTTCAGTTTTACTTTCGTTAGTCTGCTTCAAGAACGGAACAGATTGATGGAAAGGCTGAACACAGGCAAAACGTTCGTGTAAAAGGAGCCTTAAACATCCATTATGATCAAATATTAAAGGATCAGTTTTTTTGTTTGAATTTTACAGCTCGCCACGCTCCGATGCTTTAAACGCATCATAATTTCCATTTGTGTCCATTCCCCATAGAGTACAAAGTGCAGGGGGGGGGGGGGGGGGGGAAGCTTCATTCTGCCCATTTTGGTTCTTAAAATGGAAAAAAAAAGTCCTGCAGGTCCGTCTTTCCTTTCTGTAAAAGATTAAAAAAAAACAAAAAAACAGAAACCAGACGGAGCAGAAGCAAACTAAAACTAAATAAGTCCCACTGAAATCAATTGGGATTCTACTCTTAGGGTGGTTTCACACAGGCGAGAAACTTGCGCAAGTTTTGTGCACTGCGAGAGCCAGTAAAAAAGCAGATTTTGAAACCAGTGATTTTCAATAGTTTCCTTCCCATCTGTGATGTTTTCACTGATGCGATGTTGGGAGAACAAAAAAAAAAATCGTGGCATGCTCTATCTTTCTGCGATTTTTTATCTCCCATGTTTCCCTATGGAGCCTCCTTTTCATGGCGTCCTAACGCAACAAGCTTGTGTTGCAATGCGATTTTAACATTAAAAAAGTTCTATTGACATTCGCAATAAAAAAAAATTATGCAATTCCTTCACAGGCGGCAGCAATGTGATGCGAGACTATTCTAAAAAAAACCAAAATGCTGAAACAAAGACAGGATTTTCTTGCGGCAAAATAGCGATCACCCGTGTGGAACTAGTGTTAGGGCGCTCTCACACTGGCGATATAAAAAAGAAAAACAAAATTAGATGGTGCGAGAGTGAGTGAAATGCAGAATTTTAAAACCAATGATTTTCAATGGTTTCCTTAACAATTGTGATGTTTTCACTCATGCAATGTTGCGCTAAAGGGAAAGAGAACACAGCCTGTCCTATCATTCTGCGTTTTACCTTTTTTTTTTCTTTTTTTTAATTTTTTTTATCTCCAATGTTTCCTTATGGAGCCTCATTTTTATTGCAGCGCAAAGCACAAATTCGAAATTTTTGTGCAATGTGATGCACTTTTAACCCTTTACAATCCAATTTGTATCCTGGTTTTCCTAGGGGGCTTACTCTTTTTATGCCGTTAAACAATGGTGCTATCTGCTGGCTAAAGCCAGTACTGCATGAGGTGACACGTTGGACAGGCTCCGACAGCAAAGAGGCTGGCAATATACAGTAAGAGAACCCCGACAGATGTCTTCCAACATCGGAGCTGTACAGCCTTAAATCATAGTGTCTTCAGATGTCAGACAGTGGACTGCGAAAGGTTAACATTAGAAAGTCCTATTGACCTCCGTGCTAAAACTATCATGGCAAAATCGTGCGATAAAAACGCGCGAGAAATTGCAATTAGCAGTAATGTTTTTGCTAGAAAAAGCAGTGCTGACGCTCAAAAAAGTTTTTGACATGATTTTCTCGCGGTGATATCACAATCGCTAGTGTGAAGGAGCTCTTAGGACAGAACAGAAAAACAGAAAAGCCTTCCCCTAGGGGAGCTACAACTCCCCCATATACATGCTGGGAAAACCTGGATCTCAGTTGCGCTGCGTTTCCTTCCATGTGTCCATAAAATGACTTCCGGTATTAATTTGAAATTATCTAATTAAAATTATATTAAACCAGAATTTAAAAGAGGTTTGAATAGAAATTCTGGACAGGAGGCTCACGGAGAGTTTTATTATATTACATCATATTATGTATTATTACTACAGATTACACATAAGTCTGGGATTTCAAACCGTGTAGTCACCTAATATATCACAAAAGCATACTCCGACCATCATGAGAATCAACGTATGCATGACTAGAAATGTCCGATTCCCTCCATCTCCTGCAAGTGTCATGTACAGCAGGCAGCATTTCATCCGCCGAGCAGCAAAAACTGGCTGCTGTAGTACAGGGTGCGCTCATATGTCACTGATTTGTTACAGATCTGCGGAAATTCTGAATTTTCTGCAGATCTGCACCAAAATCCGCAAAAATTAGAAAAAGTCTAAAAATACCTTAGACCGCTTTCATACGGCTGCATTTTAGTATACATTTCACGGCCGCAACACCTTATGCTACTGAACTTAGACCACCATAGAAGTTTACTGTGAACTAAGTCCAGTCTGGTTAACCATTGGAGATCTGAGTGTTGCACTGGTACCATGGAGGTTAAAGGGGTTGAACCAAAACTGCAATTTATCCCCTAGCCATAGGGTAGGGGATAACTGGCTGATCAGTGGGGGGTCTCACTGCTAAGACTCCCACCAAACTCAAGAACGGGGATCCTGTGTCCCCTGTCCTCTTCACTAAGGGGTTACTGCACCCTACACAGCCAGTAGAGACTGCATGGAGCGCTGGTTGTGCAACCGCACTACATTAACTGTCAATGGGATTACCGAGATATCTGAGCAGCATCCGTTAACCCCGCTGAAATAAATATAGCGCACTCCATTTATTGTGACGTCACTGCAGGAGGAGAAGGGAGTCCTGTTCTGGAGTTAATCGGGGTCTCAGCAGCAGGAAGCGCTGACCCAAGTGCAGCGGCCCGGGTTGGTATTGCAGGCACAGCTCCCATTGAATTCAATGCAACATCAACCTGAGCCGCTGCTAAAAGGTCAGCGCCTTCTGCTTCCTGCATTGAGAATCAATTGATCATTAGGGATCCCAAGCGGCAGATCACCACCGATCATTTAAAATGACCTATCAGTCATCAATAGAAAAAGTTAAAAATGTCCTGGAATACCCCTTTAATGGATGCCTATGGGTGTAATAATCTTGTGACAGTCTAAATCTAACGTCGTCTAGAAGAGACCTTATCGACATGGGTGGAAAGAAAACACTTCTAAGACTTTGTGGCGTACAGAGATAAGCAGCTACTTGCTAAAACGAAGTCACTGATGAAACAGTAGAAGACGTTCAATGCAAAAAAACAACCAAAAAGTAGCATTGTTCTTCTGGAAGCCAGAAGCCGCATGTGGTATGATTTATCACGCAGCTGAAAGCATTAGTAGAAGATATAGAAGGTTTTTTTTAATTTACTGACCTAAAATGCCCTGCGTTGAGTGCATTGTGCAATTTAACCTGTTCAATTCTGAAGAGTAATGGCATTTAAAAGGTACTTTATCTGCAGCGGGTAGCAACAAATGAACGATTCAAGAAAATGTATCAAAGCATTAGTGTAAATGCAACATATTTACAAAACATTTCCTGGCATTGTCTGTCTATTCCTCAACTGGAACAGAGCATTGTGAAGGAGAACTGTGCAGGGTAGAAAAATATTATGCACTGTTGAAGGGAGGAGGGTATATGTCAGTATTCATAAATACGCTCCACTATGTGCAATCGGTGCCAAATATCGATGCAGCTGAAGCCAAATTTCTACAAAAATGACGCCCAATTGGCGCTGGCACAACCTGTAGCTTGTTTACCATTCATTCCCTATTCTACTCCCTCAAAAGGTAAAAAGTTGTAGAAGGTGTGTGCTGATGGCAGAGGACACCACGTACCCGTAACTCAATCAATCTGCCTGCACTACCCGTTCACGTCAGTGCACCAGTAATGCGGACTATAGGCAGCAGAATAGGTTTTACATACTATCATTATTACGTTTCTAAGTCTTTGTACACGCGAGATAAAGCACCGGAAATTTCAGAGCACTTCCAACACAAGTAGCATTTTTTTTTCTATTTAAGGGTTGAAGGGTTCACACAATCGTGAAGTATTAGTAAAAAGTTTTTGCTATTTTTTAAAAGTGCAGGAAGCTGTTAGAAAAGTATGACGGCTGTCACTAGTGGTCGTCTATGACCGGTAGAAATTACGCAATTTAATTCTTCTAAAGTGCATTGTGAAATGATGAGCTTTAAAAAAAAAAAAAAAAAAAAAAAATCATCCACTGCCTCCAGCTGACAACTGCGGTTGGTTGTACATTCTATGCAGAAGGACAGGGCTTATTCACACGACCGTATTTGCACAAGCAATATACAGTGCATAGAACTCATCAATTTCAATGCGTTTGTTCATTAGCGTGTATTTTGCATGCACGATTCCTTTGCGCAAATGCGTGTTCTATTTTCCTATGCATTTGCGCAGAAAAATAGCCAAGTCTCATATGTCCTAATAAGCCATTTCAACATACGGGACTATGGCTGTGGGCTTTTTTTTGCAATTGCGCACGATTTGCGCATGCCAAAAGTACAGAAAAAAAACAGCTGTGTGCACAAATACGCAAACGGCGATGCGCAAAAACGAAACGCATACGCTCGCATGAATCCAGCCTAATTTTTAGGTTGTGTGCAATGCGATCCTTCATTGTCATTTTCTGTAGCACTCAATGGTGATCACACAACACTGCAAATTGTGCAGAAAAAGTGGATTGCAATTGTGTAAGAACTGTCAGATTTGATCCTTACAGAAGTACGTAGTAGAAGTGCTGTGCAACAATCCAGCACATAGGCTAATACGAAACTACCCAACGGGAAACGTTATTACTAACCCAACGCTGTTCTGTAACAAAACAATTGCAGTTTAACTCATAACTCTGCAACAATTCTGTTCCCTTCTGAATTAATTTGCTGCCACACTGAAGATACATTGTTGCGAATCAAATCGAATGATGTGACCAAAGTAGCAGCAAGTGACCTGAAGCGCACTACTATCGATCACGTAACACAATAATGCATCCAAGAATCAACCATGCACCAAAAGGTATGTCCCGCATATGAGGCTGTGCACACTTCCACAGGTTGATGCACTAGAACATATAGGCTGATCTGCAGCATAGGAGATTATTGATGAGCTGGCCTGTGCAGGAGTCATTGCACGAAGCCACCAGTATTCCCCTGCATTACCTCCCTGATATTCATGCCATATACTCATGGAGTAATGCTGAGAAGTGAAGAAGAGCAATCACCCCCTTGTGCCCATATGCACATACCATGCATGCCTGTCTACATGCAGATGGAGCAGCAGCCTGTTCTCATTGCTTCTCCCCACCCACACTGCCTCCTCTTACCTTCCCTGGCTTTCAGCAACACAGTGTTGGCCACAATGTTTTCAATCTCCATGATCATGAATGAGTGCAATGCAGATCACACATCTCTGGTTCCTAGCAAGCTTCCTTGACAAGCAGCTGCCCTCTTGTTGCATAGATCCTGGGCATGGGCAGCCTCACCTCCAGCAGCACATTGTGTGCAAGCTCCTAGCATTGGGTATACATAGAGTGGTGTGTGCTCCAGCTCTGCTCTGCTGGACTCCTTCCTTCCTGTTTTGCTCTCAGTGCTGCCTCTAGTGAGGTGGGGACATGGCAGAAACCACTCCCAGAAGCAGAATGAACCTTCAGTGTGCTCCAGCCAGCTTGCTGTGCCTTCACCTAGCAGAGATTTGTCAATGATGCACCCACCGCATAGACCATAGCTGCAAAGAACGTAGAAAATACTAGAAACAGCAGCATCTGTCAACGTAGGCCAAGTCAAAGTACCTGTGGAAGGATGCAAAGGTTAAAGAAGCAATGGCCAAGACACCCTCCTCAGCGCCATTCATTGCACCGTAATAGTTGTGCGTGGTTAGAGATTCTACATACAAGTGTCTACTATGTAACAACCCGGCTCGGGAAGGAATTCCGACACATCCAACTATCGATGTGTTGACATGCAAAATGACTGAACCCAACAGATCGTAAACCATAAGAGCATGCTTGTTGCAGAAATGCTAATAGTGTTTGCAGACATCCTGCAGAAACAACCCCGTACGAATGTAAGAAATGGGTATGGAGTCACGGAAAACGATACCCAAGGAAAAATGTAATCGACATTAAAAAGTATAGCTTGTAATTAGTAATGGGATGGAAACCCCTATCCAGAGAAGTAGAAGGGGTTTATTTTACAATACGAAGACTCACAGGTGTAACTTGAAGATTTGGGGCCCCAATGCAAAATCTGTAACAGGGCCCCCAAACTATAATGCTTTATTCATACTACTGTATGGAGAAGATAGACCTTATAGGCCCCCTAAGGGCACTGGGCCTGGGTGCAACCGCATGCCCTATAGTTACACCCATGCAAAGACTTTTTCCCCCCATAATGCCATACTAGCAGCGTCTGTTTGAAGACTTCCATTGAAGAAGAATTCATGGTCCAAAATTCCTCCTCAGCACTGTGCAAATCCTATTTGCAGCTACATGAAATGCAGGATGGAGGTGACTGCTGCTAAAGAGGGTGCTACAGGTTATTAAAGGGGTTGACATTTTAGATCCGAAGGAGTTAAAACATAGGGTACTTACCCATCTGCAGCCCCAACCGTTGCCCCCACATGGGGGGAGCCCGACCCGTAGCCAGGAGGCCTGGACCTACTGGGTCTCGGCCGGCCAGAAGAAAAAAAAAATTCTAATACCAACGGCAAAACCCAGCTTATGTTACCTTGTCATACATCCTAACCGAAGTGACATGACAAGGACCTGAGGATGCGATTTTACTCCACGATGACAGCCCGACGTCTCCTCTGCATCAGCAGCTTCTCATTTTACTATACCAAAGCGAGATGCTGCCAGCTTCGGAGGAGGACTGAGTGTCAAGGGGGACCCCGGTAAGTCTAACAATCATATCCCAGGGTCCCTGACATGTCTCTACGGCACCCTAGGGTGCTGTGAACACATGGCAGGCTGTTCTTACGCTGGTAAACATGGCCATTATTGTGTGAACGGCCGTGTTTGTCAGCATAATACACTCAGAAGATAGGTCAGGGGCTTTCTTTTTGTGTGCTGGAAATTCCACCAATATGCTATACTAGTGAGAATGAACTCATTGGTCACAATGGGTTCTATTCTCTGTGTATTTGGTTGCCGGAATTTCGTCGGGGATGTAACGGGGAAAGGGGCCTGGTAAGAGGGCCACTGCGGAAATTTGGTGACTGCTGCCTGCTAATCAGAGACCGCAGTGTCACCGCCCATTCTCCTAGCATTAGCACTCAAACCTTAGGACAGTGATGGCGAACCTTTTAGAGACTGAGTGCCCAAACTGCAACCCAAAACCCACTTATTTAGTTATAGTGACATCCCACAGCAGCCCCAGTGGTAATAATGACATCCCACAGCAGCCCCAGCAGTAATAGTGACATCCCACAGCGGCCCCAGCGGTAATAGTGACATTCCATAGTGGCCCCAGCGGTAATAGTGATATCCCACCATGGCCCCAGTAGTAATAGTGACATCCCACATCAGCCCCAGTAGTAATAGTGGCATCCCACAGTAGCTCCAATAGTAATAGTGACATCCCTCAGCCGCCCCAGTAGTAATAGTGACATCCCACAGTGGCCCCAGTATTAATAGTGACATCCCACAGTGGCCCCAGTAGTAATAGTGACATCCCACATCAGCCCCAGTAGTAATAGTGGCATCCCACAGTAGCTCCAGTAGTAATAGTGACATCCCTCATCCGCCCCAGCAGTAATAGTGACATCCCACAGTGGCCCCAGTATTAATAGTGACATCCCACAGTGGCCCCCAGTAGTAATGGTGTCACCCCCACAGTGGCCCCCAGTGGCAATAGTGACCCCCCACCCACAGTGGCCCCAAGTGGTACAAGTGACATCCCACAATTGCCCCAGTGGTAATAGTGACATCCCACAGCATCCCTAGCAGCAAAAGTGACCTCCCACAGCGGCCCCAGCAGTAATAGTGACATCCCACAGCAGCCCCAGTGGTAATAGTGACATCCCACAATTGCCCCAGTGGTAATAGTGACATCCCACAGCATCCCTAGCAGCAATAGTGACCTCCCACAGCGGCCCCAGCAGTAATAGTGACATCCCACAGCAGCCCCAGCGGTAATAGTGACACCCCACAGCTGGCCCCTGTAGTAATAGTGACACCCCACAGCAGCCCCAGCATAAATAGTGACATCCCAGAGTGGCCCCCAGTAGTAATAGTGACAGCCTACAGTGGCCCCCAGTAGTAATAGTAACCCCTCCCCAAGTGACCCCAGCGGTAATAGTGACATCTCTCAGTGGCCACATTAGTTATAGTGACATGCCACATCGCCCCCAGTAGTAATAGTGACAACCCACAGTGGCCCCAGTAGTAATAATGTCATCCCACAGTGGCCCCAGTAGTATTAGTGACACCCCACAGTGGCCCCAGTGGTAATAGTGACATCCCACAGTGGCCCCAGTAGTATTAGTGACACCCCACAGTGGCCCCAGTGGTAATAGTGACATCCCAGAGCAGCCCTCAGTAGTAATAACGCCCCACGAGGCTCACATACTTACCCCCTCCTCCTCGTTGAAGCACCGCTGCTCCTCTGCTCAGCATTGCAAGCAGCGTTGATCCCAGGTGCACACTGTGAGGTCAGTGTGTGCTGCCGGAGACCTCCTTCCCCTGCTTTCGCAGAACCTAAGGGGGGAGGGGAAAGCAGGATGCTGGCTGCACACTGACGTCACAGTGTACGTTGGGATCAGTGCCGCTAGCACTGAGTGAATACCGGCAGAAGAGCCGCGGCACCCCTACCGGTATTCACTACCGTAGTGAGCGGCCAACAGCAGCGCATAACAGCAGGAAGGGCTCTGCGTGCCGCCTCTGGCATGTGGGCCATAGGTTTGCCACCACTGCCCTAGGGGCTATGATGCTAGGAGTTCGGAATGGTGATATGGCGGCCTCTGATTGGCAGGCAAGCTGCCACTGAACTAGACAAATTGCAGGACTGCAGTGCCTGATCGCCGAGGCTGAGTAAGTACCCATTGTTTTAACTCATTAAGATCTAATTTTAAAAAGTCAATTCCTAGCCCCTTACTCGAGGAACACCGAGGGTAGCCCCATACCTGCTGCTACTGCAGAGCATGGACAGCTTTATGGAAGACTATCCGAGATCACCAGTGTTGGAGATTATCTGGTTAAAGGGGTATTCCAGCGATTCAAAGTGAAAGTTATATGGCGATAACATGCACTTTGCAATATCATTTTATAACTTGTTTTACAAAGCTGGTGCCTTCTGCAATGATGACACAATTTGTACAGCTGTAGATGCGCACTTGTCAGTAACTGGCAGTGGGGCATTGTGGGAGATGTAGCTTTTGCACTCCCTGGCAGCCATTTCAAATAACAATGTGGAAACCTGAAGCTGGCTAGAACGCAGAAGGGCGGCAAAAAAGGTACTGGAGTTCAGTTTGATAATCTAGATGGACATTTGGAATAATGGCAATAAGTGGAAACGTTAGGGAAATTTTGCCCAGCCTCTGTACTATCCCTTTAAGTACTGGTATTTTTATTATTTTCAAGCTTTTCCTGTCCTTTTAAACAATTATGCATTGGACAACCCCTTTAAGAGATATATTATGTATTGAGCTGTTATTCAGTCAGTCTATGGTGGTATTTACTTGTGCATTGTGTGCCACTACTACTACTATTACACTGCACAGTACGGTATATTATTGTTGCAGTGTATGGTTGTGCCAGCCCTATATAACACAGCTACTTAGGCAATTGTGTGCTAGTGGTATTTGGACAACATTGGCATTGTAATTTCAGCACCATACTGTATAATTAGGTACGGCTTGGTATAGTTGTTTGTACACTGTATGATAGTACACAATATATGGGGTGGTAGCACTGGCCACCTTCCAATGTAAAGCCAACTCTGGCTGTGAGGAATTACAGGTTTCCTTGTGGTTGCCCTTTAATGTACAGCATGACCTTGCTGAGTGATCTGCAAGGCAACCAGAGGAAATGTCAAATTCCCAGAAGTCATGTATGATATGTTATTATTGAGACTGACGCAGGGAATTGCTATTTACAGTACCCGTCATTTGAAGGTATGCAAAATGGTATAGTGCTGATATTGTATGCCGTTCCCTTATATATGTGTTGTATCAGAAGAAGCAACAACATGCCAGAGATTGGAAAGAAATTGCCCAAAGTTATCCATGGTGCCAGGTATAGCCCACCATTTACCCTAGTCTACTGGGGACAGGACCACAGATGTAAAATAGTCTGGGGTCACTTGTTTGGTTGGCAGGGCGGCCAGCAAATACTCGTCTTATTAACTGCTCTTCTAACTATTCAGTCATTAGCGATTACTGTATGTTGGAGATTGTATGCAAAAAAGAAGAATGCTATCAGGGAAACATGAAATGTTTGTGTCATCTGCTCCCAGTGTTCTGCTGATGGTGGTTGCACAGTGTAGCTTGAGTTTCCACAAGAGAGTCTGTTCCATAGAAGCAGCCCACGCAGCATTCCAGACTGGTCTGGTCCTCATTGCAATGGTTGATGAAAACCACCTGCGTACAGATATGGGCTCTATAGGTACTGCAGCGTTATCTAACACGGAAGTGGGGAAATGTGCTCAAATCATGAAAATAGGATAGGGGAAATATATGGCAGTATTATGTGGGCTATGTAGAATAGTATTATGTGCCAATAAAAATGGAGTATACACTCAGTGTCAAATAAAATCAAGCACCTAGAAGGAGCAGCTCCAACTGGTTCATTGTCCAGAGACAGGTGGCACCAAAGTTACAGGCTCCTGTGTCTGCTTGAACCATTTACAGGTGCTTTTGCAGAAGCACTTTTGGTATCACGGCACACATTTCATGAATTGCCTCTGACACCCACCCACCGTTGCCTCGTTTTGCAGTGGTGTCGTGAACGATGAAACTGAACTGCTACAGAATGGAACTGGGTTGTCTTCAGCAATCAAGGCGGTACAACAGGGTACTAGAGCCTCCATGCCCACCCATATCACATCTTGTATCCACGCTAGAGCGGTACAACAGGGTACTAGAGCCTCCATACCTATCCGTATCACATCTTGTATCCAAGCTAGAGGCAGTACTACACGGTACTGAAGCCTCCAACCCCACCCATATCACATCCTGTATGCAAGCTAGAGGTGGCCCAACAGGGTACTATAGCCTCCTTGCTAGCCTGTATCACATCTTGTATCCAAGCTAGAGGTGGTACAACAGGGTAATAGAGGTTCCATGCTCACCCGAATCACATCTTGCATTCAAGCTAGAGGCAGTACAACAGGGTTGTAGAGCCTCCATGTCTGCCTGTATCACATCTTACATCCAAGCTAGAGGCACCCCAACAGTGTACTAGAGCCTCCATGCCCGGCCATATCACATCTTGTATCCAAGCTAGAGGTGATACAACAGGGTACTAGAACCTCCATGCCTGCCCGTATCAAATCTTGTATCCAAGCTAGAGGCGGTACAATAGGGTACTAGATCCTCCATGCCAACCTGTATCACATCTTGTATCCAAGCTAGAGGTGGCCCAACATGGTACTAGAACCTCCATACCCACCCATATCACATCTCGTATCCAAACTAGAGGCAGTACAACAGGGTACTAGAGCCTCCACGCCTGCCCGTATCACATCCTGTATCCAAGCTAGAGGCAGTACAACATGGTACTAGAGCTTCTATGCCACTTGTATCACATCTTGTATCCAAGCTAGATGTGCTACAGCAGGTTACTAGAGGCTTCATGCCCATACCGAATCACATCTTGTATCCAAGCTAGAGGTGGTACAACAGAGTACTAGAGCCTCCATGTCTGCCTGTATCACATCTTACATCAAAGCTAGAGGTACCCCAACAGGGTACTAGAACCTCCATGCCCGCCGGTATTACATCTTGTATCCAAGCTAGAGGCGGTACAATAGGGTACTAGAGCCTTCATGCCCATCTGTATCACATCTAGTATCCAAGCTAGAGGTAGCCCAACAGGGTACTAGAACCTCCATACCCGCCCATATCACATCTTGTAATCAAGCTAGAGGCGGTACAACAGGGTACTAGAGCCTCAATGCCCGCCTGTATCACATCTTATATTAGAGCTAGAGGCGGTACAACTGGGTACTTAGAGCCTCTATGCCCACCTGTATCACATCTTGTATCTAAGCTACAGGCGGTACTAAAGGGTACAATAGGGTTCTAGAGCCTTCATGCCCACCTGTATCACATCTAGTATCCAAGCTAGAGGTGGCCCAATAGGGTACTAGAACCTCCATACCTGCCCATATCACATCTTGTAATCAAGCTAGAGGCGGTACAACAGGGTACTAGAGCCTCAATGCCCGCCTGTATCACATCTTATATCCAAGCTAGAGGGGGTACTACAGGGTACTAGAGCCTCCATGCCTGCCTGTATCACATCTTGTATCTAAGCTACAGGCGGTACTAAAGGGTACTAGAGCCTCTATACCTGCTCGTATTACATCTTGAATCCAAGCTAGAAGCGCTACAACAGTGTACTAGAGCCTCCATCCCCAACCATTTCACATCTTGTATCCAAACTAGAGGTGGAACAATAGGGTACTAGAGCCTCCATGCCTGCCTGTATCACATCATGTGTCCAAGCTAGAGGCGGTACTACAGGGTACTAGGTAATCCATGCCCGCCCGTATCACATCTTGTATACAAGCTAGAGGCGGTACCACAGGGTACTAGAGCCTCCATGCCTGCCTGTATCACATCATGTGTCCAAGCTAGAGGCGGTACTACAGGATACTAGATAATCCATGCCCGCCCGTATCACATCTTGTATACAAGCTAGAGGCGGTACAACAGGGTACTAGAGCCTCCATGCCCGCCCGTATCACATCTTGTATCCAAGCTAGAGGCAGTACAACAGGGTACTAGAGCTTCTATGCCACTTGTATCACATCTTGTATCCAAGCTAGATGTGCTACAGCAGGTTACTAGAGGCTCCATGCCCATACCGAATCACATCTTGTATCCAAGCTAGAGGTGGTACAACAGAGTACTAGAGCCTCCATGTCTGCCTGTATCACATCTTACATCAAAGCTAGAGGCACACCAACAGGGTACTAGAACCTCCATGCCCGCCTGTATTACATCTTGTATCCAAGCTAGAGGCGGTACAATAGGGTACTAGAGCCTTCATGTCCACCTGTATCACATCTAGTATCCAAGCTAGAGGTGGCCCAACAGGGTACTAGAACCTCCATACCCGCCCATATCACATCTTGTAATCAAGCTAGAGGCGGTACAACAGGGTACTAGAGCCTCCGTGCCTGCCCGTATAACATCTTGTATCCAAACTAGAGGCAGTACTACAGGGTACTAGAGCCTCCATGCCTGCCTGTATCACATCTTGTATCTAAGCTACAGGCGGTACTAAAGGGTACAATAGGGTACTAGAGCCTTCATGCCCACCTGTATCACATCTAGTATCCAAGCTATAGGTGGCCCAACAGGGTACTAGAACCTCCATACCTGCCCATATCACATCTTGTAATCAAGCTAGAGGCGGTACAACAGGGTACTAGAGCCTCAATGCCCGCCTGTATCACATTTTATATCAGAGCTAGAGGCGGTACAACTGGGTACTTAGAGCCTCTATGCCCACCTGTATCACATCTTGTATTCAAGCTAGAGGGGGTACTACAGGGTACTAGAGCCTCCATGCCTGCCTGTATCACATCTTGTATCTAAGCTACAGGCGGTACTAAAGGGTACTAGAGCCTCTATACCTGCTCGTATTACATCTTGAATCCAAGCTAGAAACGGTACAACAGGGTACTAGAGCCTCCATCCCCAACCATTTCACATCTTGTATCCAAACTAGAGGTGGAACAATAGGGTACTAGAGCCTCCATGCCTGCCCGTATCACATCATGTGTCCAAGCTAGAGGCGGCACTACAGGGTACTAGATAATCCATGCCCGCCCGTATCACATCTTGTATACAAGCTAGAGGCGGTACAACAGGGTACTAGAGCCTCCATGCCCGCCCGTATCACATCTTGTATCCAAGCTAGAGGCGGGACAACAGGGTACTAGAGCCTCCCTTCAAGGCATCAGTTTTCTACAATAAATTCTCCTTTTTCTCTGATATTGTAATCACTTACATCAACGTTACAATCACACTGGATGTCATTGTATAGAGTAGGTTTGAGAGCCGAGTCCACTGTATACACGATGGGCGTAAGCTGCATTTGAGAGCTAACATCCAATCACAATGACTGGGATCAGAGATAACTTCGATCCCTGTTGTTCCTCTTAGATGCCACTGTCAGTTCTGTCAGCAGCATTTAAATGGCCCGACAGAGGGAGTTCCCTGTCATCTGTAAGGCCTACCCGTGATATGATCGCAGGCTGCCCTTTGGCTACCACGGCAGTCCTGGGGCCTTGTGAAGGCCCCCAGGCTTGCCATAGATTTCCTTCAATTAATGCCTGCTGGTAAATGTATTGCTAGTTCAAGTCCTCTGTGGGGGTGAAAATGAGATTAATAAAATGTTTCTAATTATTAGTAAATTGGAAAAATATTAAATCTTTAAAAAATCTTTTCTTAGTCATTGTATCCAAAAAAATGAAAATTAAATTTAAAAAAATGGTAACAGCATTTGTAAGAGTTCAATTTATCAAAATGTCACATTATCTATTCAATATGGTGAACAGCGTCAGAAGGAAAATATGCAATGCCAGAATTGCGCTTTTTTCTTTTTGGTCACCAGTCTCCAAGAAAAAATTGATGAAAAAGTTTGCCCGACCAAAAACGAGCCCCATACAGCTGCATCAATGGAAAAAAATGGCAACAAAAAGCATTTTTTAAGCAATACATTAAAAAACTATATAATTTGGTATCAACATAACCATACTGACCTACAGAATAAAGATCACATGATATTTCTACCATACTTTGAACACTGTAAACCCCCTAACAGATATACATTTTTTTCCATTTCAACCCACTTAGACATTTTTTAAAGTTTTCCTGCTAAAAACACAAATTGCCCCACAAAAAAAAGTAGCCCTCATGTAGCTATCTCACCCGAATAATGGAAAGTTTAGAATTTTTTTTTTGAAAGTGGGACTGGAAAAATGAAATAAAAACAAAAACAACAAAAAGCGCTGCAGTGCGAAGGGGTTGACTACAGTAGGGTGTTCTCATCCTAATAAATGCCCCAACAAGGAAAGTTACCTCATTATATGGCAGTTGTTGTACACTGATAACGCTTTAACCGGAACTGAATTGCAAAAAGAAGCAGAGCACCAACAGCATGGCACTTTTCTAATCCGCTTGCCTAAATCCGGCTATGCTACAACTCAGGTAGCATCATGGAGGCCGCTGAACCTTCCAGCAGTCACTGACCCATCCGAACGTACTAGTGGTTCTTTAAAACATCCCAATACAAGGTTTCCAAATTAAAATGCCATGATTTGAGTGACCCTCCAGTGTCTATTGTTGCATTCCTTATTTTCAACCGCCTGAAGCGATATTACACACATGGGTGGAACGCTGTAAAATTGATCTTTTCTTCTCCCCCTCATTGACATTTCAAGTTCATGTTCTACGAGTGTAAAGAAGAGAAAACATCTAATGCACTGAAGAAACAAAAAAAAAAAAGGATCATAATGAAATTAAGGTTTGGACAGAAGAGAACATTTTTGTAAGCACGGAGAACAGAAACCAAATGTGACAGCGGTAATACTGAAGAACATGACACACAGATACAAGGAGTTTTTTTCTCTTCGCTCTCTCGGTAAAATTAGTCTGCCCTCTTCACTGCATGTTATGTGCTGTTCTGTTTCTTTTCTGACGTTGGGATTAAGAAGACGTTAAGTCAAGTGAAGCCTGAAAAATACTGTGAGGCCCACAGTTTAATTCCCCTTATCTCATACTCATGGGCCTTTAAACACAATTTCAGCAATCTCCTTTAACGCATACATTGCAACCAATTAGCAAGATCAGAAAATAAAAATCATCCATGAGTGTCCCGGCTTGACCGCAGGTCTACTGACGCGAACTCAGAGAATTATGAGAATTATCAACTATGATGCCCTGAGTTTCGGTCAGTACACCTGTGGTCGGGCCGGGACACTAGTCCATATTATGGATGCATAAATGCACCCTTAATACTCTCAAGTGAATTTGGCCTTAAAGATGTTTTCCCACTTAAGCAATCGTTTTATCCAACTGGGTTCCTCTAACAATGGGCTGATCACAGGGATCAATAAATCTTGACTCTTGTTTGGGCAAACTCTTCCCAGTAAGGCCGGGTGCACTTACCGTGTGCTCCAGTTGCACCCAAAAAGATCAGGCGCAACTTGCATTGAACACTACACAGACACCTGTCCGATTCACGGACTGCCCGCACATTCACATGCATTTGCATGTTCTAATTCTTTTCCGTGATATGGACAAGAATAGGACATGTGATGAGTTTTTTCACGTAGTCCGTGTCTATAAGAAAAAACTCATTAGTGTGTGATGCCTGATTGAATATTATGGATCTGTGTGCTGTTCACGTGCTGTTGGTTTTTTTTTTTACGTCCGACACATGGAGTGCAAAAAACGCTACTGTCGAAGGCCTAAGGCCACTCTCAGACGAGCATTTTTTACAGCGTTTTAGTGGTGAGGCTTGGTATTGCAGGCAAAGATCCCATTCACTTCAATGGGATCATTGGCTGTAATACCAAGTCTTACCACTACAGTGAGAATGGACCTGTTGGCTTTCTGCAGAATTCACCTCAGTGTATGAGTGCACTGGTCTGGTGAACAGCTGATCGGCTGGAATCCTAGGCGACAGATCTCCACTGATCTACTAATGATGACCCATGCTGAAGATAGGCCATTATTAGTTTACAACTAGACAACCCCTTTGACCGGGATGGAGGAGTCACGGATGCAGTGAGGTTAATACGCCATGAGAGGAGGAAGACGGGTGTTGCTTTAAACAGTATCTCCAGGAGCAGTGCAGTAAAGCTTCTGCGTTGTACGGTCTTAGAGGTCACAAGCCACAGAACGAAAAAGTTTTTGTTTGCAACTGTATAATTGCGGGAAATGGGACTGCGCAAAAAGAACTTACTGACTATTTATGACTAGAGATGAGCGAGCGTACTCAGATAAGCACTACTCGCTTGAGTAATTGGCTTTATCCGAGTATCGCTGTGCTCGGGGCTAAAGATTCGGGTGCCGGCACGGAGCGGGGAGCTGCAGGGGAGAGCGGGGAGGAACGGAGGTAAGATCTTTCTCTCCCTCTCTCCCGCCCGCTCTCCCCTGCTCCCCGCTGCGACTCACCTGTCAGCAGCAGCGGCACCCGAATCTTTAGCCCCGAGCACAGCGATACTCGGATAAAGCCAATTACTCGAGCGAGTAGTGCTTATCCGAGTACGCTCGCTCATCTCTATTTATGACTCCTCTGTATCACGTTCTCACCAACATACCTTGAAATAGGGGTACGGGTGCAGTCGCATAGGCAAGCACGAGCCATGCCGGATATTCTCAGGCGCCACTCCCAAAGAAAGGAGACTTGCATGAAAATGGAACATGCTGCAATTTTTCTGTCTCTGAACATCACAGCGAGAGAAAAATTGACCATGTAAATAGACCCATTGAAAAGAATGGGCTCTATTCTCGTACGAGTTTTGTGTGTCTCTCAACTTGTAGATTTCCTAGAACTGTCTTTAAAGTTGTCAATAAATTGGTTACCAGTTGTTATTAGGATGAGTCTTCAGCCTCAGTATGAGTCTTTTCCTAGGACACTCCAATGTACCCCCTGTGATGGAGCCATTTTACGGACCCGTCCATCCATCAACCCGTTATAGCGTGACCCAGGGTCTGATCTATATGGAGCTCCGATGTTAGGAAGAGGAGAAGTGACAGCAGCCTCTGGTAAAGACAAAGATAGGGAAGTGAAGGTTGCATGGTCCAACATGCTTGCTGATGCAGGATCATCCGCCTCGGACCCCTCTACACATACATGCAATAGTAATATACCGGGACAGCACTATATTGGCCAAATCATAGCCCCGGAGTTAGAGATCATCAAGGAGTTGGGGAGAGCAGCCATTTTTCAAAGTTTTGTGTGGATTGTATCCTTGTAAATCCAGCTTCACTTTTCCCTTAAGTCAGCTGGAAATACAAATGCACTACTGTATTAGAACATCTAGGGATATTAATTTACCACTACATGGGAAACAGACATAAGATAGTTGTCAGCAACATGATCATTCAGCCAATAGCTATTTTCCCAATTTTCCCATAAGCTTGGCAAAAACGGATATGTTATGGAAAAAGGCAGATACCTTTAGACATCTAGAGGCTGTGTTGTGCAGGTTTATTGGTTTGACCTTGACTATTATCCTAATCTCTGGATTCTGCTTTTGTCTTGCTCCTTTGAGATTTGTTGCCTTGTATTTACGACCTCCTGGGTTGGACCTGCGGCTCGTCTTTGACTTGTCCTTTGGTTTGAAACATTCTTACTAATCTCCGACTTTTGACTTCTTTCCTGATTTTGTCTCAGAAGCTTCTGCTCCAAATGTTCCTAGTAGTGTACCCACCACCAATTGGTGAATACTCTGGAGATCTTAGAATTCTATCAGGAAAGTCCATACCTCCTTGTGCGGGTTAATCGAGATTCTTTAGACTCTGTATTTCGGTCCAGCAAGTGTCCAACCAATGGCTGATCAACAATCCACTTCTTCAGTGAGAATGTGTCATAGTGCACTGCTCCCCTGGCTCACATGTTACTGGGGTGCAGTCTGTGCTGCCATCTTCAATGATTTGCACAGTATGCTGGTTCCACAGTTGGGAGACTTCTGTCTGTCCATAGGGCATGAGCATATACCCATCCTTTTCCTTAAAGGGTCAGTGGGCACACCCGTAACATGTTTTCCACCAATCTCCATTCATATCTGGCTATATTAAGCATCCTTCCCATAAGGAGAATGCTTAAGCATCTTGTCTTCTACAGCTATTGTGAGAAAGCCCCCATTTGTGTATTCTGGTTCTGTCCGGTCACGTCCAACAAGGACGCGCTGGATCTGTAACCTACAGTTGCACACTGAATAGTGTCAAACAATACAAACAGCCGCAATACAGAAAATACTGTCCCTAAATAAACTAACATAGGGAAGGTTCTTGCCTAAATGCAGGTAACCCGTCCTGAGAAGGACAAACCTGGCCACTAGCTGACCCTACGTGTGACAAAAGAAAACTCACAAACAATATGAAAAGATAAACCACTATACTCACCTTTAGAAGAAATAGGTTAACTGTTAACCTCCAGCTCCCAGCTCTGACTACACACAAAGTCAGGGGGAAACTGAGATTAATCAGCTCAGAGCAGAGCACAAGACCAGGCTTAATAGGCCAGGGTGAGGCCCACAGGTACAATGCCAGGTACCGTGCCTCGGCCCAGTGCAGCACCAGCAACCACACTACTAGGACTATCTCTGCAAGTAATGGCTTGGGGACTGCACAGTGAAGACCAAATTCTGCTTGGAGGGGTCAAGGATGAAAATCTTGGGCTTCCCAAGTGCTGCTCATCGGATAGACCTAAGTCAAACCAAGGTGTGGCAGGGTGCATCCACATCCGTCTGTCTGGCAGAATCGTACCAGTTGTACTTTTCTGGGAGAAAACAAAGGATGGGAATCCAGGAATTGGGAGAATTGGGCTCTGACCCTAGACATTATAGGAAACCTGTCCCCAATTTTCACTAAAACCAATAGCAGCATACTATCAATCAGAAATAAACCATTCTACACCTGTGTCTGTTTTTGCTGATCGTGTCTTAATACCTCGTGAACTAAACTGTTAATAATTCCCGCACCATGTGCAATTGCGCCCAGACCTTTTCCGCAACCTGGAGTATTCTACATCATCCATCTAAATCTTGCACATGTGCCGAACATTCAGGGTCCAGCGCATGTGTACTTAATTTAGCCCTATGATGGGCAGACTCTTAAGACTCTACAGCGCCATTCGCCCCTGCCTGATCTGACTTAAGGAAGACAGATTTCTTCCATCATTGCCTCCACAACAGAATGACCAAGGACTAAATTAACTGCTCATGCACCGGTTCCTTGGTGCGCAGCACACGTGCAAGATTTGGGGGGATTGTGGATGATGTAGGGAATACAATCCACGTCAAAGCGTACAGGATTAGATGGCATACTCCGGGTGGCAGGACTGCCAACTGGACTGTTAGGATGCTATTTGTATATGGCATGAGATTGTTTAAAAGTTAATTTGACAAGTTATGAAGATGTAAGATATCAAGGGAAACCATTGTGTTTATTTATACATGTATGTTTCTTTAAGAAAAAGTTAATTGAGATAGTGACAGCAATGTGTTGGTATGGATGAACAAGAAGAGGCGGGAGAGAGAGGAAGTATGCTTCACTGCAATCTTGTGTTGCGGAGAGTGGGTCTATATATATTGGAGAGGGCAGCAGAAGATATGTCTTGTACTCTTAACCATGAACGTTTAGCTACACCCCTGCTGCCATTGGCTTGCAATAGTGAAAACTAGTGACAGGTTCCCTTTAAATTGGTGTATCTCATGTATATGGTCAGTTTTACTCTAGTCATAAGTCACATATTGACCATTGCACCTTTGGTTTTCCTATGATATCAATCAATATACAAATGCACCGGAATCCTCATAAATGAATTACATTCTACTTCAACTTTTCGAATAATGATACAATGCAAAGTGTATCTACATTTGCAAGTAAAACTCCCCTTTAATTCTTGTATCAATATTTCTTTGTTCTTCGGCTCTGAAGACTCTTTATGACACTGGGACCTTAAGTTCTTGTGAGTACAGAGAGCTTCCTACCAAATAAACGCCGTTATTTATTTATGTGTACCAATATAAACACAAAGTATGGGTTATTCAGAGGGACTTTAGAGACGCCGTTTGCCAAATCCTCCTCCTATTTGTTTATTTTCAATGCAGCAACTACGTCAATTTAACATCTGTTCTAAATAGTTGAAGGTCCAGAGCTGCAAACGAGTAGTAACAGATAACGGGGGAGACTCATTTCTGCTGCTACGACTACAGTAGATTACAGCTGGTCTTCATTAAGCTTGAGACATGAGATGCGGAATGTGTTCCAGAAAGACCATTGCATGGTATGCCATTGCCACTGTTCGAACGTAGATTGGGAGAAGTACGAGACTATGTAAGGTCCAGGAAATAGAGTGAAGTATGGTGTCCATTCAATGATGTATTATGTATACAATAAGACGGCTGGAAAAAACGAGGCCATCTGTATGTTATGTAAATATTTCCCATTAGCCGTCAAACGGTTTCGGGACTTGATTAAATCAATTGTACGGTTGAGTATCAAAACCACAACAATGGACGATTTATCTGGTAATCTTTGAACAACTCCTGCTTATTCTGAATGGAGTTGGAGGGGTTAGAATGATCTCCGGCCTGCCCAACTTCAGTCCAGCAGACCGATAGCCGGGCAGTAGTTCGTGGGATGGCTGTCAGACTCTTTCTTTCCCACATTCTTCCCATGTCAAGGTACTTTAATGTAAAATACCTCATAGCCTCTAATTAGGTTGAGATTTTAGAGATAAGGACAGGGTTGCAATGCCTGCTGGGAACATCTCTCTCTCTCTGTGTGTATATATATATATATATATATATATATATATATATATATATATTTATATATATATCAGTGTGTGTGTGTGTGTGTGTGTGTGTGTAGATAGACCAAAGTTCCCAGCATGCATTGCAACCCTGGCCTTATCTCCAAAATCTCGACCTAAATAGAGGCTATTAGGTATACAAATAAAAGCAGAGTTGCAAATCCAATACTTCAATTGTCTTGAGGTGATCTTGAAATAAAGTTTGTACTATAGCCCACTGTCATCCAAAGCTGCATTCACAATTCTGCAGGCTTCAGAAACTAAAGGGGTGTTCCCACCTTGGCTAAACTTGACTGGTGTACACTGTTCGCGTAACTCCCATTGACTTCTGTGGAAGATATGCAAACAACGTAGAGCATTATGCTAAGCTATTTCCGTCTTCTCAACCATCCCTGACCACTGCTTTTAGAGTGGCCAGGGATGGTGCGAGCCTTAAATCATGATAGTTGTGGATCTCAGAGTATATCCTGGGTACACAAGTCCAGTCACAGGTCAGCTCTGCTGCAGCTCTCACTGACTGAGTCTACCTCTTTCCTTGCACATCAAAGCCCCAGAACAGGATCTCTCCTTTAGGCTTTATTCACACAAGCGTTTTACGCGGCTATTTAAGCTCATTAAACTCGGGATTTGATTGCATCTTTTCTTCATTCACGCTATTTAACGGTGCGTGCGAGTGACCACAAAAACGCACATGCTCATGTGAAGGAGCTCTCATAACCAGTTCTTCAGCCAATCAGGGTCCTGTCAGTTCACAGCTTCAAAGTGAACAAACTCATGTGACCTCACTCTGGAGGCTCTGACAAGAGCATACAGTACAGCCTCTATCTAGCTATCTATCTATCGATCGATCGATATGAAGTCCCTGCTACACTATGTATAGCATAGTGGTATAGTACCTCTTGTTGTAGAAGCAATCCCTCTAACGGCCCTTTTATAATAATTAATAATAATAATCTTTATTTGTATAGCGCCAACATATTCTGCAGCGCTTACACAGACAGGGGAAATACAGAAAGACAAAAAATACAAAAATTACAGAACCACGGTTACATAGTAATCAGCTGATGGAAACAGTAGGGGTGAGGGTCCTGCTCCAACGAGCTTACATACTACAGATAATGGGGTGATACAGAAGGTAAAGGGGCTGGAGATGTGCACGGTATGGCGAGGTGGAGAGTGAGTGATGTTATACACACAGACAATGGTCAGACATTTGGCCGTGTGACGGCAGAAACGGTATGACTGCAGGAGCGGTTTATGATGGCTAGCAGGGATTGCAGTCAGTAGGTCAGGGAGCATGTTATCAGGCGGCATACAGAGGGGCTTGTTTAGGGAATGCGGTATGCCTCCCTGAAGAGGTGCATTTTTAGAGCACGCCTGAAGGTCTGCGAGTCCTGGATTGTCCTGGTAGCCTTTGGTAGTGCGTTCCAGAGGACCGGAGCTGCTCTGGAGAAGTCTTGAAGGCGGGAATGCGAAGTTCGAATTTAAGGGGCACTCAGTCTGGTTTCGTTAGCAGAGCGGAGAGCCCGGGCTGGGTGATGAATTGAGATGAGGGAGGCAATATAGGGGGGCGCTGCGCTGTGGAGGGCTTTGTGGATGAAGATAGCGAGTTTAAATTGAATTCTGTATTTAACGGGCAGCCAGTGCAGTGACCGGCACAGGGCAGAGGCGTCCGAGTAGCGGCTGGACAGGAAGATGAGCCTGGCTGCCGCATTCAGGATGGATTGGAGAGGGTAGAGTCTGGTGCAGGGGAGGCTGATCAGCAGCGAGTTGCAATAATCGAGCCGAGAGGGGATGAAGGCAACAATAAGCGTTTTAGCGTGTCCACGGTGAGGAAAGGGTGGATTCTCAAGCGATGCTCTTGAGGTGCAGCATTTTTTATCATTCAAATGATCAAAATTAAACAACGATCGTTCAGTATAAAAGTGAGCTAACAACTGAACGACGAACGGTAATTGTCCACTTTTCGTTTTTCGCTCATTTTATTCAGACATAAGAATGATCATTGGCTCGTTCAGTTTAAACATCGCTCCTTCAGGCATTCTCATTCACTTACAGCAAATGTGAACAACTGAACAATTTCTCGTCTGAACGAGCCAACAATGTATCTGCCTGTATAAACAGGCTGCACAAGAGCGAATGAGCGAAGTTTGACATAATTCGTTCATTTGCTCATTTAAACGCTGTCTGCTCTATTTTGGCGTATTTTTGTGCTTTTTAACGTACCTCATCACCCATCACAATGATAGGGTGCGTCAAAAACCTTGATAAAAAAAGCGGCGTTTTGTCAACGCTGTGTGTGAGACTGTCCCCAGAGTAGTCACCAAACATGTTAGTGGGTACCATGTATAGGGTCATAAAATTTAGAGGTTGCAGCAAAGACTTATATAATTGGGTGCTTCACATTTTACAGTATATGAGCCATAGGTGCCAAAAATGACAACTGGATCCATATGGGGTGCTTATAGTGGTGGTTGCATATGAATAGTGAAGGTGCCAGTGTGAGCGGCTTTGCATACCTGCACGTATATGTGCTCCTATAGACCTCTATGGGGCTCTTTGGTGTGCAAATGTGCACAAAATAGAGCAGGTCTTCGGGCGAGCACAAAAAGAAAAGAGAATGAACCCATTAAAATCAAAACCGCGTGCAAATACTGTTCTGTGAGGAAGCCCTCAAAGCGCGTTTAGACAGAACCATTATTCCAAAAAATTGCTGGATCGTTTAAAATTGCACTATAATCATCCTGTGTGAACGCAGCCAATGATCAGCGATAATTTGTTCGCTTATTGATCATTTCATGCAAGACTGAAAATCATGGTTGGCTTGTTCGCCAATCGTTTGGTTTAAATAACAGTCATTCACCCGTCCTCATTCACTGGTGCAGTGAATGTGACCAACTGAACGATTCAGCGAGTGAACGATTTTTCTGCCTGCATGAGTGAACAAGCGAAACCTGTCATAGTTCGCTTGTGCGAACGATAAATTGCCACATGTAAAAACACCTCTAGGGCTCTTTCACATGGGCACAGCGATTTTCGGTTGGCTGTGTCACGTCCACAGCGCGACCGAAAATCGTGTGAATGAGAGGCAGCCATGACCAAGTCCATGCGGCCGTTCAGACGTATTTATACTCTGTATTTATCCCTAGAACTTCTTCCATCGATGTATTCGTAAATGCGGTTGGAAATATACTTTAATATGTATAAAATAACCCGCCCCCCCTTCTGATATGCCTGGGAAAGGGTCAGACAAGCATCGAGCTGACATGCTGCCTGCATACCATGCACAGACTCCAACCAGCACCCTGCTCCACGCCAGCGCTCTCCACTGGTCTGGAACGCTGATGTAAGCAGTGGGCACCATTATCTATGACAGACCTGCTAGACAGACAAAACAGTAAGACAGTGTGATTAGTGTGTTACCAGCGATGAGGATGATGAAGGTGAGGGGTGATGCATCATTTCAATAGGGGAAATGTCTCTTTGAAAGAAAAAAAATCATTTCAGTGTCAGTTTAACCCTTTTGGTCTCAAATTGGGAAGATTATATTATTACCTCAGCGCAGCTTAGGACAAGTTATACAGGGTTGGCCGTGGAAAAGTAGCTCAGCACCACATTTATAGAGGCAATCTAAAAGAAAATCTGTCTTTGTTGCCCATCGTAAGCAATCCCAGCGCAGCGGTAATTGTATCTCATCAGTATAGGAAATACATGCCCCGCTTGTTCACTAAGGGCAAAAAAGACAGATTGTTCAGAAGAGTGCAGTGCCGGGCTGGTTTTCTGTTGCCCACCATGTCGTTTAAAAACGCAAGATTTAGGGATACAGATTAGTTTAATTGATGATCTAACACGGGGGTATCATACTCATCTTCACTGAGGGCCACATCAGTATTATGGTTGCCTTCAAAGGGTCAATTCACATGGACATATTTGTGCAACGTATTACAAGCATATTTCCCATATCTATCTATCTATCTCATATCTATCTATCTATCTATCTATCTATCTATCTATCTATCTATCTATCTATCTATCTATCTATCTATCTCATATCTATCTATCTCATATCTATCTATCTATCTATCTCATATCTATCTATCTATCTATCTATCTATCTATCTATCTATCTATCTATCTATCTCATATCTCTCTATCTATCTATCTCATATCTCTCTATCTATCTATCTCATATCTATCTATCTATCTATCTCATATCTATCTATCTATCTATCTATCTATCTATCTATCTATCTATCTATCTATCTCATATCTCTCTATCTATCACATATCTATCTATCTCTCATATCTATCTATCTATCTATCTCATATCTCTCTATCTATCTATCTCATATCTCTCTCTATCTATGTATCTCATATCTCTCTCTCTCTCTATCTATCTCATATCTATCTATCTATCTATCTATCTATCTATCTCATATCTATCTCCTATCTATCTATCTATCTATCTATCTATCTATCTATCTATCTATCTATCTATCTATCTATCTATCTGATATTTATCTATCTCTCTGATATCTATCTATCTATCTATCTCCTATATATGTAATTAACTATCTATCTGCCCAGGGTGTAGCTAAAGGCTCATGGGCCCAGGTACAAAAGTTTATCTTGGGGAGGGGGGAGCCAATGTCTCTTAACCCTTTAATGCAGAGGCATAACTTGAAGCTCCTGGGCCCCAATACAAAACCTGTAACAGGGCCCCCAACTATAATGTTTTATTCATAGTACTGGGCTCCCTATATGGAGAAGAGAGGCCTTATGGGGCACCTAAGGCTCCTCGGCCCAGGTGCAACTGCAACCCCTGCATCCCTTATAGTTATGCCAGTGTATCTACCTATCTCATATCTATCCATCTATCTACATGTTCTGCAGACAAGGGGCGGGGAGGGGGGGGGGGGGGGTTTACAGCGCCGGCAGGCGTTGACAGAGCCCTGATATCTATCTTATCTATCTATCTATCTATCTATCTATCTATCTATCTATCTATCTATCTATCTATCTATCCCATATCTATCCATCTATCCATCTATCTATCTATCTATCTATCTATCCATCTATCTCCTATCTATCTATCTATCTCCTATCTATCCATCTATCTCATATCTCTCTCCCTATCTATCTATCTATCTATCTATCTCCTATCTATCTCATATCTATCTATCCATCTATCTATCCATCTATCTCCTATCTATCTATCTATCTATCTATCTATCTATCTATCTATCTATCTATCTCCTATCTATCCATCTATCTCATATCTCTCTCCCTATCTATCTATCTCATATCTATCTATCTCTCATTTCTATCTGGTCTATTTATCTTTAAACAATGATATTTCACGTGCTACTTGACAAAGTCATTTTCGGAAGTCTTCTGAAGGACAATAATCCCCTCTAACCTCTATATGGGAACTATTTACTTATTAATATATAATTATGAAAGCTATAAAAGAAGGAGAGAAACCTCAGAGGAAATGTATAATATTCATAATGTCGGTGTAGAGTGGAATATTTTAGAAGTTCTCTAATTCGGCCTGTTTTGGTGTGGTCAGGTCAGGACATACCGTCTACAAGACTTGTTGCTATATTGTAATGTCTGTGTCATAGCAAAATGTGCCCTTGTTAGCCATGGCTTTGATTTGCCTTTGGGGCCAATGCCAGAGTAACCCTGGGTAATGTGTGTGTTGAATATTCCAGGCTCTGCGGATGCTATTAAATACATGTCAATAGATTTTATTGCACATCTGTAAACAAATTGGTACACGCTAGTCTCTTATGAATAGTAGCACTAGAAAAGCTGTTGTCCACGAGCCAATATTACATTTTTTACTGCACATTTCGTCTGGAAGTTTTGGAAACTTTTAGCCCATGTTTATAAGATACTTTTTTTACTTTAAAGGTGGATCTGATATAAATGAATATGGTTTGATAGAACCCCATTTGCTTACATTGTAATGTACTTTGTTGTGCAATTTTGGCACACATTCCGCAGTCAAAATTCCTTAACATTTCCGCTATTTGTGAACTCCCCCTCAAAGGGCTTTTCTACTTGAAAGAACACTCCACCTTTGAACAACATATCACAGGTAAATTCTGTTAACAACATTGAGTAACTTTGTAATTACCGTACTTTCCATTTTTTCACTTAAACTGATTTTGAGGTATGTATCATTTACTTTGCAATTCACACCCAAAGTGGAAGCACAAATTTTGCTGGTTCTCTCCAGGTAAGTCAGAGCGCTGTCACACGGAAATACAAGAGAATGCGATTTATAATGGAACTGTTACAAAAATGGAAAGCAGATGAAATGGAAAGTCTGAGTACAAGGGTAAAAACGCATGGGCTTATGTGCAATTACAATGAAGCCGGCGACACATACACATGATGCGCCTTCTCCCATGTAGCCTTGGCAGGGGATTGCTACAGCCCACGAAGTGATGCAAAGTGTCAGGACTCGAACTCCAGACAGCTTGCACATCAGTCAGCAGCTCTCTCCTCTGGGCTATCCAGGCTTTGGACAGTTCCTTGCTGAAACCCAGCCTTATTCTATGCTTCCTTGCTCATTCTAAGTCCACTTCCTGTCTCCCTGTCCTGGCTCTGTCCTGCTACTAATTAGGACTTTCTATAAAAGCCTGAACGTGCCTCAGATCCAGTGCAAGATTATTGTGCTCCTCCACCTTGATCAAGCTTCTTTTCCTCCTGCTTCTCTGCAATTGCACCAATACCTCCTGCTGCTGACCTCTGGCTTCCATTTGACAACGTTTCAGTCTCATCCCATTGTACTGCATACCGTGACTTCCCGATAATGACTCATGACTATCTTGACTACTCTCCAGTGACCAGCATGGCTACTACACCTGCGGCTCCATTCCATTCCATTCCAGCACCAGTAAGACGTAACAAAATAATCACGCCCCAAAACATGGGTGCCGTAGTGGCCACTCTGCAGAAACAGATTACGGAACTCCAGGAATTTTGTGCCTTCTACCAAGAAAAGGTTACCAATATGCAACAAGAGATCGAGGGTTTACAGAGGCAATTCTTGAAAATGTGTCAGACATCCGCATGCCACTGCCAGCGAAATATGCAGGTAACTGTTCCCAATACCGGGGTTTTTTAAGTCAATGCTGGATTTATTTCCAAATGCAGCCTACCCTGTTTACCAGTGACCGGAGAAAGGTATTCTTTATCATTAACCTCCCCACTGATGAGGCACTTGCCTGGGCCTTGCAATAAGTAGAGACGAACAGTAATCTCCTCGACAGCCTCAATGCCTTCACAACCGCTATAGGCCAAATCTTTGATGATCCAAAAGGCTGTGCCGCAGCTGAAGGGAGGTTGCATAGCCTACGACAAGGGCGAAGTTCCATTGCAGAATATACGGCAGAATTTCGGAGTTGGGTGCAAGATACCACGCAGTATCCTGCTACACAACAGAGCTAGTTTCGTCAGGGATTATCTGAGTGGGTAAAAGATGAATTTGCCAGAGTGGAGACTCCCGATAACCTGAAAGACTTCATCCAGTTATGCATACGGATTGACTAGAGACTTTCCTAGTGGTGAAGGGAGAGATTGCGGGGTTCGGGCACCAGCATCCCGTAGCCCTTCAGTCAACCCACATTTAGTCCCCACCCAAGGACTGAAGCTGCTCCCAAACTTATGCAAGTTGACGCAGACCTCTCTCTACTTCGAAAAAAGAAAGGCGCCGGGCTCAAAATCTGTGCCTTTATTGTGGGAGCTCAGGACACTATGCCCTAAACTGTACAAACAAGCTCCAAAAGACTCTCGCCTTAGCTCACTTCAAGCCCATGGCCAATCCAGCCATCATGATACAAGGGGATGCCACCGAATACACTCTTGCACCAGTAGTTCAGGACTGTGTGGAAACCCTTCCCCCACTCCACCATTTTGTCCTCCTAATTGAGATTGTAACAGGCAATCAGAATATAGAGTGCTCAGCGATGTTGGATTCGGGAGTGGGGGGGGGGGGGGACTTCATGGATTTAACATTCGCTTGTGACAAGGACATTGCAACCAGACTCAAGTCCATACTAATTGATATGGAAACCATGGATGGTATGCACCCTTGTCTTCAGGTCCTGTCACACAGGAGACAATTGAACTGGAGCTCTACATGAACCCTGACCACCAAGAAACTATAAGCTTCCAGCTCATCTCATCCCCCAAGTTTCCAGTGATTCTCTGGATCATGGATCATCTCTATGGATTTTCTACCCATAATCCCGCTATCAACTGGGAGATTAGGACCATTGACTTCTATTCGAAGAATTGTAAGGAAAACTGCCAGATGCCAGCATCTGCCCCTAAACCAGTGCAAGACCTCGAGGATGATAAACAGGACTTAGATAAATTACCAGTTCACTACCAAATGTTCAGGGATGTTTGCAGCAAGAAGAAGGCTCACATGCTGTATGACTGTCCTATTGAGCTGCTTCCTGGATCTTCTATTCCATTTGGGCGTATCTTCCACCTCACAGAACCAGAGTTAGGGTCCCTTTGGGAACATCTGGATGAAAATCTAAAGAAGGGCTTCCTCTGACCATCTTCCTTTCTGGCAGGAGCACCCATATTTTTTGTTAAAAAGAAAAATTCTACTCTTTGTCCATGCATGGGTTACCAGGAGCTAAACAAGATTACCATTAAGAATCCCTATACTCTCCCGTTAATCACAGAATTGATGGAGAGGCTTCGGGCAGCCAAGGTCTTTACCAAACTGGACCTCGGAGGAGCATATAATCTGGTACAGATCCGTCCCGGAAATGAGTGAAAGATGGCCTTCAGAACAAGATATGGACATTTCAAATCCCTATTGATGCCGTTCGGTCTCTGCAATGCTTCCGCTACCTTCCAGCCTTTTATCAATGATGTGTTTCAAGACCTGTTGGATCAATTCCTAGTGGCATATTTTGATGACATCTTCATATTCTCTGACAATTTGGAGGAACATTGCGGACACATTCGGGTGGTCTTGTAACGACTCCAAAAAAATAATCTCTTCATCAGGTTAGATAAATGTGAGTTTGAGGGCTTAAGCATAGATTCCAGCAAGGCTAAAGTCGTTCTAGATTGGCCCATTCCAAGAAATCAGAAGGAAGTACAGCATCTGATGGGTTTCGCAAATTTCTACAGAAGATTTATCAAGGACTTCTCAAAGGTCATCTCTCCCATCACCTTCCTCACAAAGAAGGCGCACACGTTTTCCTGGTCCCCGGAGCCAAAAGCTGCTTTTGGGAAACTAAAGACTCTGCTTACGTCAGCACTAGTACTGATCCACTCAAACCCAGAATTACCTTTTGTTGTGGAGGTGGATGCTTCCGACTCTGCTGTGGGAGCCATCCTGTCACAGCGAGTCAGAAATAATATGCAACTACATCCTTGCGCATTCTTGTCCTATACCCTATCACCCACAGAGAAAAACCATGATGTCGGGAACAAGGAACTTCTGGCCATCAAAGTGGTTTTCACCGAATGGAGGCATCTCATGGAAGGAGCCTATCATCCAGTACTGGCCCTTACTGACAATAAAAATTTAGAATTCCTCCGTACTGCCAAGAGGTTATCTGCAAGACAGGCCCAATGAGCTCTGTTCTTCTTCAGGTTTAATTTTGTTGTGTCCTACCACCCAGGTTCTTGAAATGGCAAGGCAGATGCATTGTCTGGGATATTTTTAGAGCCTGAAGAGAAGTTGAATAATTGACCACACAATTCTGTCTTCAAAGATTTTTTTAGGTGTCCTACAATCTGAGGACCTCGTAACAAGCTTTAAAGGAGCCTACGAAAGTGACTCTTTTCTGAATCATCCTTCTAAATATGTGAAGCTCTCTTTTAAGAATGGACTTTGGAGACATGGACATCAATTATATGTCCCTCGAAGCTGGTCGACTTGAAGTCCTTACACAAGTTCACGACTTCAGACTTGCCAGTCACCTTGGGGTCACAAAAACCTTGGAACTTCTACTTCATTTTTTTGGGTGGCCCGACTGCAGGAAGGATGTAAGGATTTACATTACCTCTTGCGAAGTATGTGCTTGGAACAAGACAGCATGAGCTCGCCCTCTTGGTTTGCTACAGCCCCCTCCAGTCCCATCCAGCCATAGGGGTCTATATCTATGGACTTTATAGCAGAACTGCCTCCATCGAAGGGAATGACTACCATCCTTGTAGTAGTGGTTGACTCACGAAAATGGCTCACTTCATCCCCATAGAGAAGATTCCCACTGCTGAGCACACCGCAGAGATGATGATCCGGGAAGTGTTCCGACTACAGGGAATTCCTGAGGATGTCGTCTCTGATAGAGGGGTTCAGTTCACATGAGGTGTGAACAGTCGCATTCTGTGCTCAGTGTTTGTGAACAGTGTTGTGTCCCGTGTTTTGTACATATCTCCAAGTTCCTAATCAGGGATAGCCAGGTCCCAGATGAAAACAGTCAGGATGTCCTTATCGGGACAATCATCCTGCTTTTAGGCAGGGGTTCCCCACTTTCCCTGATTAGTAAGGGAGAGGGGTCCTTCAATCTTTACCTGGAGTGGTGCAATTGGTCTACGCAACATGATGAGAGCTGTTGCGGTTTTATTAGCACACTATCTTGCGTCCATGCTGAAGTGTGGCACTTTAGTATGCTGCATGGACGTAAAACAGCTGCTTTATTAGCCATCTCCAGGATGATTAAGTAGATTACTTATCGACTGCAGAGTTTACCTAGAATAATGCTAAACACAGCTCTACTGTCCAAACACCATTTTACGCCAACTACCGGGTGCATCCTACCTTTATTCCCGGCCTCCCTATTAACACTTCAGTGCCGACTGTCATTTAAAGACTGACAGTGCTGGCTAGAACTCAGGAAGAGTTAACGGAAGCCTTACATGAGGCTCAAAATGCTTACAGAGAGGTGGCAGATAAACACCACCGAGCTGCCCTTGCCTTCCAGGTAGGAGAAAAAGTATGGTTATTAACCAAGAACCTGAAGGCCTATGTGCCCGCTCTCAAATTAGGCCAAAGTTTATCGGGCCCTTTCAGATTTCCGCCTAAAACTCCCTGGCAGTCTTTGAATCCATCCAGTGTTTCATGTATCAATGCTCAAATGTTCCAGGAGAGGAGTTCCTGGTAGATCAGATCCTGGACTCCAGAAAACATTGAGGGAAGCTGCAGTACCTGGTCAGTTGGAAGGGATCTGGCCCAGAAGAGAATTCCTGGGAACCGGCCTTGCTCCTCAGCTGTCAAGGTAATTTCATCTCAGGTACCCAGGTAAGCTGGCTCCTGGGATGTCCAGTGGCCATCCTGGAAGGAGGGAACTGGTGTCATGACTTGAACCCGAGGCCTCTTGCACTCCAGTCTGCAGCTCTTTTCCCTGGGCTATCAAGAATTTGGACAGTTCCTTGCTGAAACCCAGCCTCGTTCTAGGCTTCCTTGCTCTTCCTAAGTCCACTTCCTGTCTCCGTGTTCTGGCTCGCCCTGCTACTAATTAGGACTTCCTATGAAAACCTGACTGTGCCTTTGATCCAGTGCGTGATTATTGTGCTCCACTACCTTGATGAAGCTCATCTTCCTCCTGCTCCTCTGTGATTGCAGCAATACCTCCTGCTGCTGACCTCTGGCTTTCATTTGACTACACTTTTGTCTCTTCCTATTGTACAACATACCAATATCTACTGCTGCTGACCCCTGGCTTCCATTTGACTATGCTTCCATCTCATCCCATTATACTGCATACTGATACCTCCTGCTGCTGACCTCTGGTTTCCATTTGACTACACTTCCGTTTCATACCATTGTGCAGCATACCAATACCTCTGCTGCTGACCTCTGTCTTTCATTTGACTATGCTTCTGTTTCATCCCATTGTACCGTATACCAATACTTACTCCTGCTGACATCAGGCTTCCATTTGACTATGCTTCTGCCTCATTCCATTGTACTGCATTCCGATACCTCCTGCTGCTGACCTCTGGCTTCTATTTGACTATGCTTCCATTTCATACCATTGTACTGCACACCGATACATCCTGCTGCTGACCTCTGGCTTCCATTTGACTATGCCTCCGTCTCATCCCATTGTACTGTATACCGTAACTACCCAATAACGACTCCTGGCTATCTTGGCTACTCTCCAGTAACCAGCGTGCGGCTCCATTCCAGTGCCGGTAAGATGTAAAACAAAGCTATTTTGACATAAAAACGCATTGCATCCACGGGGAATTCACATGCTGGCAAGCGCGATATGGGGCTGTGATTCACGACCCAATATCGCGCTTGCCCATGTGAAGTTAGCTTAGGGTATATTTGTTGCATTTTTTTTTTTCTAGTGTGATTCTTCAATGATCACAGCAAAATCCATGACACAAGCACAATATGTAAGTAAAAAGACTCACACGGCAGAATTTGCAGCGGAATTTTCCACTGCGAATTCTGCCTGAAAAAAGTGTCAAAATTCGCAACTTTTTGTCGCGTTTTTGCACGTGGATCCACATGTGGAATTAGCCTTGTTATTGGGCAAAAGCCACATGCATAATTCCATAGCAGAAGTAACATTTCCCATTGACAGGGAAAATTCCACAGGTGGATTAGTGCAAAAAAAGTTGGCAAAAAGCTGCGTACTTTGACACGGTTTTTGAGGCGGGATTCTCCGTGGAGAAGTGCACGGCGAATTCTGCCTTATGAACATACCCTAAAGATTCAGGGTTTTTAAAAACGCTACAGTATATTGAAAAACTGGACAATTGAGTGCAATTAACTCCGGACTGGGCTGCAGTCAGTTGCCTGGCACACAGTGACGAGGCTCCACCTGGCACACTTGTTAGGCACCTTTGTTAAGGAGATGTGTACACAGCCAGAAAAAATTAAGTGCAAAACTCGTAGGAATGCAGCAAAAGCCGGCACTTCCTATAAATTATGGACGAGCTCTGTCTAGTTGTGAAGAGCTGAGCAAACACCAGGTTTGTGCTCATGAAGCGAGAACATTTTCTGGGGCATTCCTAGCTGCGAGCAGACGCTAGCGTCCATTTTATTGCTGGAAAAACAGTGGAATCTGCATCAGCTCACAAGCAGTAAACATTCAAGCTGGCCAAAACCTTACAGGGAGGCGAAGGAGGGTAAAGAGTCACCCACATCTATGTAATGTTCATGTCCACCTACCCCCCAAACTGATTTAAAAGGCTATTTGGCCTAATGAGCTCCAGATGTGTTCTTCTCCCTGCAATTTTGCGCACGTTCCTGTGTGTTGTGCACCTCCCGTAGACTACCATGGGGCCTTTGGTGCGCAAATATAGAGGAAATTAGATTTTTTGAAATGTGTGCAAAAAAATCAGTAATGAGAATGAACCCACTGACATTAATAGGTTCTATTCCCTGTGTATTGCGCACTAATTCTGCGTGCGCAAGGTGTAGCACAGATATATACATGTGAAGCCTCCCTAAGGTTGAGTTCACACTGGGCGTAAATCGGTGAAAATCTTGCGGAATGTCCGCAGAGGGACTGCATGGGGATTTCCATAGCGTGTGGACGAGATTTTTGCAAATCTCGTCCACTTTGCTGCGTAGTCTTGAGCTTAAGATTGCTGCACAGACATTCTGCAGCAATCCCGCCCCGTGTGAACCCAGCCTAAGGCTTTTTTCACACAAGTGCAAATCGGATGGCCTTTTTCACGGCCGGCCAATATACGCTGTGATCTGATGCATTGGTTTCCAATGCATCAGATCACATGGGCGTATTACTGAGACGTAAAAGCGCCCGGCAAGGCCAATATAGCGCAGGGCATTTTAAAGTCGGGCCCAAAAGATAGTCCTGGAACTATCTTTTGGGCTGGAGCTAAGCTACGGTCCCTTGTCTATAGCCATCAATGGGAGGAGCAGGCGTGCTCCATTGGAGTTTTTTCTGCTTCCTTGGATATTGGGGGTGCCAGGAGTCCAGGCACCCCTCAACAAGTAAGATTCCTCTATTCCGATACGGTTTGACGGAGCGCATAAAGTGAGTTTTTTCCTATTTATGAATACACATTTCTTTCCTCCTCAACATTGCTTTTTTGGAGTCGCTCGCTGCTGCTCTCCCTGAGGGGATGTTCTAGGACCGCCAACGTACATCACTCTATATTCGATTTGAAAGGCTACTTTGGACCAACAAACTGACCGGTCACTTAATCATAGGACCGGATCAGTTGCGGTGAGTGCCTTTCTACATAAGTTCCGTCCTCCATCTTTCCATACACCATTGGAGCGCCGCTTCTGACCCAAATATTTTGTCATCAATGGGAGGAGGCGGGGCGGGCTGACACTTAGCTCCGCCACCACCCCTCCCATTGCAAAGAACGAGCGGGGAGGCGATGAGAGGTGAGCCTGCGATGGGGAGGGAGGAAAAATGGGAGACAGCATGGTGAGCTCTGCGCATATCCACTGGGCCCCATGCCATGTGAGCAGGCGCACAAACGTTAGAGTTTTGCGCCCGTTCACGAGCTTCTACGCCCCAGATGGAAGAGTATATTGGCCGGCCGTGAAAATGCGCTCGTGTGAAAGAAGCCTCAGGGTATGTTTACACATAGTGGAAATACTGCGGATTTTCTGCAGCTGAAATCTGTATCATAATCCGCACAAATGGTTTTTGATATGGCTTTTGCTATGAAAAACCCGCAGTATTTCCGCGATGTGTAAACATACCCTCAAAGGGTCGGCTTGAGGGCTTTATCACCGCTTTAGCACACAGTATATGAACACTCACATCAAGACAACGCGCATGCGTAGTCATGGCAATAGCCCGTGCCTGTGCACTAAAGCAGGCTCTGGAGGATTCTAGTGACGTGGCGTAGTGTCTTAGGACACTAATGACAAAGCGTACATTGACCTGCAGGAAGCAGAATGCTGAGAATGTACCCTTCGTCACAGCAAGAAGAGGATCCGGCTGGCTGGATATCAGGTGACCCGGGGAACTGCAGGAGCCAGGAGAAGATCGGCAGGGAGAAGATGCGGTAAGAAGACTGACGGGGGAGGAATAGGTAAGTATAGAATTTTCTTTTTTCTAATGACAGAACCCTTTAACTGTTGGCATGACACACTCAGGTAAAATGCGTCCCGCAGGTGTCCTGCACACCCATCAGATTTGAAGCTGCAGCGGCTTGATTTGTCATTGCACGCTACTTGCACCATTGTAAATGGTCCGATGAATCTTCTTTGAAAGAACTCACCAGACATTTGCAGGATGGATAGAGGGAAATACTATCTGAAGTGTATCAGACATTAATAGAAAGTATGCTACGGAGAGTATCCGATGTCGTTGGGGCCAAAGGAGACCCCACTAAGAGCCCTTTTACATAGAACAATTATTCTTCAAAAAAACATTGGGTCATGTGAATTTGAACAGAAATCCTTCAGTGTAAAAGCAGAACAACGATTGAACGAGGATTTATTTGCCTCTCATTTGTCGTCCATTTAATGGTGGCATAAAAGTAATTGTTCGCTCCTTTGCACGTCGTTGCGTGTGAACTACGACCATTTAGTCGTTCACATTCACCGGTGCAATGAATGTAAACGAATGAACGATATGTGAACGTAATTGTGAATGATTTATCTGCCTATATAAACAGGCTGCAAGAATGAAGGAGCGATCTCTGTCCTCGTTTGCTCGTGTGAACGATTTATCGCTCCGTATTACAGAACACTAAGTATTACCATATGGAAATAAATACTACTTCCGATTCTTGCTCAGGAGTCCAAGCACTTTTGCTAGGATAGTGTAAGTACCATGTTTCCCCGAAAATAAGACAGTGTCTTATATTAATTTTTGTTCAAAAAGGTTTAACTTGTTTACATGTATAGCTGCCTGGACACTATTTAAATTGACTTTTTAAATTAACTGGTAGCAGGGCTTAATTTTGGAGTAGGGCTTATATTTCAAGCATCCTCAAAAAGCCTGAAAAATCATTTTGCATCCTCCTCAAAAATTCTGGAAAATCATGCTATGTCTTATTTTCAGGGTATGTCTTTTTTTCAGGGAAACAGGGTATGTTCCAAGTCCACTCAGGCCAGCAGTAAATAAATGTGTACAAAAAAGTGGCGTGGAGCTTCATTTGGCGTTCGGCCTGTATGACATTTGCACCAGAAACTTATATAAATACACTGATAAATTTATCCCGCAGTGTGTTAGCAGAACTTTGTGATCTCCCGCTGACGACACACAAACATCGGCCTGCACCACTTTTAGAACCCAAAAAAACAGCCCAAAAGTTGTTTTCCAAAATTAGTCTTTTATTGCATGTCATCACCGCAGTTTGGCAGCAGCGGTGCCTTCAGAAGTGATTGTGCATGAGCTGCCATACCTATTGAAATGAATGGGAGTAATGAAATCTGTCATTTCTGGGAGCCAGGGTCAAAAACCAATATGTAAAGAACATTTTATGTTATGAATGCAACCAAAACTGTAGTTTGGAGTCTTTTCTATCTGGTAATAGATGACTATGAATACTACCTTCTACACTTTTACCAATACATGCAATTGAAAAGAAGCATGATAGCGCCCCCTGGTGTCCGTCAAAGAGAAAAGCAGGGAAAATTTCCAAATATACTAAATTAAAAGGGAAGAATAAGATCTGGTTGCGAGTCACTTAAAACGTTTTATTCAGAAGGTTCTCGGACTTTTGTAGGAGACCATATAATAGTCGTTACTATTTTCCAGTTCTGGAAGTGCTGTAAAGAGCTGTATACTGAATCCAAGCACAATTAGTAGGATCTTTTTGTCTCTTACTAGCATGCCACGTGTCCTTAACCATGCTATATAAGATGCAACTCTTATGGGTGTCAGCCGTAGTTTTTGAGCCAGGAACCACATGATATTGGATATATGTCCAATGCCGCTGCACACAAGCCGCTCTTTATGACGCACAATACATCAGCTTGTCTACAATGGAGCAAAGAAGTGTTGTCATTGGACAATTGAGCCATGGAAGAACGTTCTATGGGGTGATGAATCACGCTATTCCATCTTCACATCAGATGGCTGTACCTGGGTTTTTACATAGTTGCATTCAAAGTCCTATAACTTTTTTATTTTTCCATGGACAGAGCTCTGTGGGGGCTATTTTTTTGCATGACGAGCTGTAGTTTTTATTACTACCACTTTGGGGTACATATGGCCTTTTTGGATCAATTTTATTGGGTTTTTTTGGTAGGCAATATGAACAAAATTAGCATTTTGCCTGGTTTTTTTAGGGTTATTTTTACAGATTTTGCCGTGCAGGATAAATAGTGTGTTCAATTTATTGTACAGGTCATTATGGATACAATGATACCAAATATGTGGGATTTTGTATTTTTTAAAAATAAGAATAGGGGAAATGCACAAAAAACATGTTTTTTTGTTCTTTTTTTTACATTTTTTTATGTTTCTCTGAGTCTTGAACCATAAAAAGCTGTGATTGCTATAATAATGCATTGCACGATTTCTGTACAGCAAAGCCTTATAACTTGCAATAGCGATCATAGGCAATGGTAAGCCGGCTTACCAGTATCTGGTGTCCTGTTGCCTTGGCAACTCATCAGCACTCCGCTATTACATTACAGAGGGAGTGCACTTAGGGCTTATTCAGACGTCCATATATTGGCCGGGTTCTCACGCCCGGGAGATATACGCAGTCCCTCTCGGCAGCAGTGCACTGAATGTCTGTGATTGGTTCATTGAGCGCCGGCTGTGATTGGCTGGCGCTAGATCCAATCACAGCGCTTACTTGCTTATGAGGGGGGGGGGATTCAAAGCGCCGTTTAGCAGAGAGAGAAGACAGCGGGGAGGATTACAGAGTAGGTTGCTGCACCGCCGGGAAAACCATTGCACGGGTAACACAGACGCCAGCTGTGAGGTGAGTATTGTGGTTTTTTTTTAACCTAGTGTAGCTAAGCTTATACTCAAGGCACCTAATTTTCCTGTGGTAGAATTAGGTGCCTCGGCTTAGACTCGTGTTGGCTTATGCTCGAGTATATACGGTTAATACAGTATATTTGGTATCATCATCATACTGACCCAAGGAATAAAGTTTTGTTATTTTGGCTGTAGTGTGTACACTATAAAAACAAGATCCCAAAGAAAACAAGAAAAATGATGGAATTGAAATTTTTTTTCCATTTCACTTCAATTTAGAAATTTTTAAAACTGTTTCAGCACATTATATGGTACATTAAATAGTTAAATTGAGAAATACAATTCGTCCCGCACAAAGTCAGCTTCATCGGTGGAATTGAGCCATTTGTTTTGCTCAGCCCATCTCCAAGAAAAAACAACTTAATAAAAAGTTATCAAAAAGCTGTATGTACTCCAAAACAGTACCAATATAAATAACATGAGATCTCACAAAAAAACGAGCCTTCACATAGGAATATCAACGGAAAAATTAAAAAGTTATGGTGGGAAGTTGGCATCAATTTTTTTTAAAGATATTTTATTTTTTAAAAGTAGTACAGCAAAAAAAAAGTATATAAATTTGGTATCACCATAATCATACTGATCCAAAGAATAAAGTTTTGTTATTTTGACTGCAGTGTGTATGCCATAAAAACAACCCCCCACCCCCACCCTCCCCAGAAAAAAATTGTGGAATTGTATTTGTTTTCCTTTTCACTCCAATTTGAAATTTTTTTCAACTGTTTCAGAACATTAAATCGTACATTAAATAGTTCCATTGAAAAACACAATTCATCCCGCAGAAAGAAGCCCTCGGACAGCTTCATCAATGGAATTGAGCCATGAGTCCCTGGTGATGCAGATGCAAGAGTATGAAGATAACAAGACAATAACCTCCCTAGCCGTGCTCGACTTAGCTCTTTGTGCTATGGAATCCATCCAGTCAGGGGCGTAACTATAGAGGATGTAGGGGATGCAGTTGCACCCGGGCCCAGGAGCCTTAGGGGGCCCATAAGGCCTCTCTTCTCCATATAGGTAACCTAGTACTATGAGTAAAGCATTATAGTTGGGGGCCCTGTTACAAGTTTTGCATCGGGGTCCGGGAGCTTCAAGTTACGCCTCTGCATCCAGTTCAATATTAGCAAGGTTGGCACCGCTCCGGATGACCAAGAGAGCTGAGAAGCCATGGCCATGGGTCCCTTACACATTCTAAATACAGCATCCGATGGAATGCAGCACCACAGAAATGTATGGAGACACAATAGAGCCTTGTAGAAGTCTATGGTTGCCTTGTTACAATTCCTTAAAACTCAGAGGTATAATGCGGCCCTGTGCACGAGGCCAAATTTTGCAATTGTTTCTTATGCTCTAACATCATGACTAAACAGAATTTCACTCTCAGAAAAAAAAATCACCCGCAAACTAAAGTACTTGAGTCATTCTTTGTTGCCAAGTTGTTAATATGTCATGACTTCCCACAAGGCCACATCCGATTCCATAACCTGACATGAACATCCCTTTCTTTTGGCTACTTTGACATCCTTCTCTTTCTGTTGACTAGTAATTTTCTGCTATATTTGGCATTATTAAAGGCAGTGATGATTATTTTAATGCGCCTAGATGACTAATTTGCTACTGTGTTTTCTGTAATTCTGGTGAGCAGTCCTCCACCAAACCCGCCCCACATTTACTTTGGATGCCTTTCGTTTTCCATTTCTTGTTACCATGAAAAACAAAATTTATTACTTGTGGCATGTTAAAACTAGAATTATAAGTAACAGACTTCAGTAATTTCATAACGTGGATTTCCTTCCTTTCTGCTTTATTTTTCTTTTCCTGTTTCGGTGCTCATTTATCAAAATAGCTTGGCGCTGTATTCTTTAGCAGCCAATCCGTGCTGCTATTTCAAATCTCAAAAACTTTAAACTGGAGTTTTTTTGGGGGGGTCTTGTTCTTTCTTCACTGTGGGTATGTTGAGTCCATGGCATTTTTCAAGACACAGCATGCTCTAGGTTTTCCCATGGGCTTCTCTAGGGAATAAAGTGTGATTGTTCTCAGCAAGAGAAACCAAGTAATCTTGTAGATATGATACCTTTTAATGGGTAACAAAAATACATGATGTTATAGCGAGCTTTCAAACCTTTTCAGGGTTCTTCCTCAGGCATAATGGAACAGATTTGAAGATGTATTAATATAAAAACACATTATGCCGAAAACCAATTGATCGGCCCACATACCTCAGATGGGACAGCTTCCACCCTAAACACATCAAAAAGTACAATGTCTACAGCCAGGCCATCAGATACAACCAGATCTGTTCCAACCCAACAGACAGAGAGGAACATCTATACCATCTTAAAAGGACATTTTTAAATCAGGGCTACCATCCCATCTCAATTGATGACCTAATTACCAGAGCCACCAGGATACCCAGAAATCAACTACTCCAAAACACAGAGACGAAAGGAAACGATCGTATATCTCTAGTAGTGACCTACAATCCGCAACCAGAGATACTAAGGAAAACCGCAAAGAAACTCAATCATACCCTACACAAGAATAATTGTCTGAAAACCATATTCCCAGACCCTCCCCTTCTGTGTTACAGGCAGGGGCATAGCTATAGGAGGTGCGGAGGTAACAGTTGCTATCCAGCCCTGGAGCTTTAGGGGGCCCAAAGACCCCTCCATCACATAAGAAGACCCTGGTGTTATAGATAGCACATGGTAGGTTGGGGGCCCTGTTATAGATTTTGCATCAGAGCTTCTAGTTATGCTTCTGGTTACAGGCAACCCTCAAATTTAAAGGAACTTTATAACCAGGAGTGCATTGCCCTCTGACACATGAAAAGGAACTTCTCCCTGCAATGTAAGGAGCTGTAAGACTTGTTCACATATACTGACAACAGACAGGATACAAATCCCCAACACACAAAAGGACTATAAGATCTATATGACATTCACATGTCCCACATCCAATGTTGTGTACCTGATCCTGTGCGGTGAACATCCTGTTGGGGGGCTTTATGTCGGAGAAACAGGACAAAAACTGAGAGCAAGGATGAGATTTTATCACCACACAATTAAAAAAAGAAAGACCTATTTACCTCTAGCTGAGCATTTCTCTAGTCACGGACATAACATAGAAAGTTATTATACTATTATATAAAAGCAATTTCAAATCACAAAACCACAGAAGAATATAGAGTATAAATTTATAACAACTTTTGACACTTTCAATACAGGGTTAAATTCTTCAAGAGGATTCATGCGTGACTTGGAAGTATAAGAAATCTTTAGCACAGATAACACTGCTGGCCTGGTGACCCCCTAACACTAATGCAGAGAGCATAACACCTTCACTTCTTTATCAGTGGACTATTTAAGTATGTTTTTATTTCTCTAGCCATCCTCTTATAGTATTCATTAAAGTACAAATTAATCACATCCATCTGTGCCTTGTCATAATTATGTGTTTAATATATGCATGCCTCTTAGGATCTATTTCATTATGCCTGAGAAAGAATCCTGAGAGGTTCGAAAGCTTGCAATAACATCATGTATTTTTGTTTGGCCATTAAAAGGTATCATGTCTACAAGATTACTTGGTTTCTCTTGCTGGGAACAATCACATTTTATATAAAAACATTTACACATGATTACATGGGAGGGCACAAACATGGTGCGCTTAATTTGCACTTAGATAAATACCAGAGACAGGATAAGAGGGCACAGACATCTTGTGATTAATAGCACTTTGATAAATACCAAAGGGATAAGCATAACAGTAAATAATTAGTCCAGTGACAAGGAATGTGAAAGTTTATAGTCCCTAAATTGATGTTAGGGGGTTAACAGGCCAGCATGTTACCACTGTTCTAAGTTTCTCATATCTCATAATCTGCACTGATGTAACCCCCCCCACTCTGAGATTCATTCAATTTTTCATGGTACCAAAGGTGGTTACTTATATCCCCAAATTCTTTTGTGGGACTTAAAATTGCCTATAAGTATAATAACTTTCATATGTTGTATGTTGTGTCCGTGACTAGAAAAATGCTTTTCCACAGGTAATACTGTCTTTCTCTCTTTAATCGTGTGGTGATGCAATCTTTTCCTGGCTTTTAGTTTTTGTCCTGTTTCCCCAATATAAAGACCCCCAAAGGACATTCACTGCACAGGATCAGCTACACAACATCGGATGTGGAACATGTAAATGTCCCAGGGATCTTGTAGTCCTGCTGTATGTTGGGGATTTGTATACTGTCTGCAGTCAGTAAATGTGAGCTGGTCTTGTAGCTCCTTACATAAGAGAGATAAGTTCCTTTTTGTGTGTCAGAGGGCAATGCATTCCTGATTATAAGGTTCCTCAAATTTGGAGGTTCCCTATAACACAGAGGGGGAGGGTCTGGGAATATGGTTTTCAGACGGTCATCCTTGTGTAAGGTATGATAGAGTTTCTTAGCAGTTTTCCTTGGTACTTCTAGCTGTGAGTTGTAGGTCATTACTAGAAGTACATGACCATTTTCTTCCTTCTTTGTGTATTGGAGCAGTTGATTTCTGGGTATCCTGGTGGCTTTGGTGATTTGGTCATCAATTGAGGTGGGATGGTAGCCCTGGTTTACAAATGTCTTTTTGAGATGGTATAAATGTTCCTCTCTGTCTGTTGCGTTGGAGCAGATCCGCTTATATCTGATGGCCTGGCTGTAGACGATGGACTTTTTAATGTGTTTAGGGTGGAAACTGTCCCATCTGAGCTATGTGGACATATCAATTGGTTTTTGATATAGGGATGTCTGTATTGAATTTTAAATTTTTATGTTGGTGTCCAAAAGGATGATTTCTGTGTATGAGTAGCTCAATGTGAAATGCATTGAGTCTCTAATGGAATATTACAAGTTCTTGTTCTGTGTTGGTCCAGATGACTATAATATCATCAATGTGGCTGAAGTTGGCCAATGGTTTGTTGGAGCAGGAGGCCAGAAAGTTACTGTCCAGTTTTGCCATGAAAAGGTTGGCATATTGTGGTGCCATTTTACTGCCCATGGCTGTTCTGGTGAGTTGCAGAAATATATCTTTGCCAAAGGAGAAATAATTGTGTGTGGATGAATCTTGTGAGTTGTAAACTGATATCAGAGGCAACCCCATTGGCCTCAATGTGTGCCTGGCAGGCAGTCAGTCCAACTTCTTATGGGATGTTGGAGTATAACGACTGAAACATATGGAGAAAATCAACATTTGTATATAAAAAAACAGGTTATCCCTCTTTGTAAAAAAAAAAGAACTCATGAAATTTATGCCATTTTTTACAAACTAGAAAAAACACCATAAAAAACTCTGGGTGAAGGAATACTAACAGGATTTTGTCTTCAGATGCCCATACTCCTTCAACAGCTGTTGGGCAAATGATTTCACTTGGCTCTCCCATACACGTGAACACTGGAAGCCTTCTTGTGTTTAGGGTGGTAAGCCGCAGTCAGACATCTTTGGTGATGGCTTTATCTCCTAGGGAACAAAAGGATCAGCCGTTGAAATTCAATGTCCCTGATCTTTCTTCTTTCCAACATTATCTGTCAGGGGAAAGTTGAGCAGCCTCCATACACATCAGAGAGTTGTGAATTCATCCTTGCATTTTGACTGGGCGTGTGTGTGTTTCCAGTAAGCCAATCACTCCAGGTCGGTACACATAAAAGCTGCCTTCCCAGGTGTGGGTGTGGTGATCTTTCTCTGTTCTCACTTCCCTCTCTGTGTTCTGTGAGCAGGTTCTATGTGTGGTGGCTGCAAGAAAGGTTTGTGTCTTGTGATTTGGTTTGGTTATGTCATTTGACTCCTGGTTAGTGTAGGGACTAGCAGTATTGCCAGGAGCCATGAAGTGGCCCACTAGCTTCCATATTTTGGCCAAAATGTCAACAAATACCTAGCATTTACATCTGCTACTAGTGTTTGCGTATTGTCTGCTGTATGGTGTGATTACGGCTCTGTGTGTATTCTTATCCTGTCCAGTTGTTCCTGTCGGTGGTGGCATGTGTATGCGTCCTAGCCTGGGTGCGTGGGTTCCTAGGGGCAGCAAGGGCCCAGATCTGAAGACCGCTGGGCCGCCCTTTATTGGGGCAATGTGCCCGCTCAGGTAGGTCCTTGTTCAACATCCTTTGTAGAAGATGGGGAGAGGTGTTAATTGGTGGTTGTTTCACCTGGTGTTCTCTTTCCATGGTTACGTTCGTGTGGGCCCGGTGCTCACTTGCCCAAACGAACGTAATAACAAGTTCCAGAGCTAGCATGGCAACCTTCAGCACCCTGCATCAAAGGAGAACCGGGGGGGGGGGGGGGGACCTTCCAGCAGCTGTCAGCTTACATGTCTCGGTCAGCTTGTAAGCTTTCAATTGTCCGTAATTATGGAGCTGACTCTGACCATGGCCGTTTGTAGTAAGTGTCAGTTATTTTGAATAGCCGACCCTGAGCCTACTTCATACCCAACCCGCACCTCTGTGATGTACATGTACATCACAGAGGATAAATTGGTTAATTAATTCAGAATTGTTGAGCGATGTTCTAAAATATGTTTTAGTCTCTCCAAGGCTTTTGACATTTAAGGTAACTTGTCAAGATTTTGGATCTTAAGCTAACAACATAGTGATGTTTGTACGCACCACAGACATATCTTTGTGTAAAATAGAAAATTGTTCTTGAGTCTAAAAACTTATATTTATTGCTTGTCGCCTAGTATGCAAATGACTTGTCTTGCCGGAGTCCCCAATCATAAGTGTATGGTTAGCCTCTCTCTGCAGGACCACCACCTCCCCAACTGCTGCTGTCAGTTCAAGTTGTGATAAAATCCCATGCTTGCGCCATGCACCCTCTGTCGCCGGCAGCTACACACATGGGCGTTGGGTCAAGATGCTTATGACTCAACTTTACTAGTGCATGTGCCAGAAGCGAAGGTTGTGGATTTTCAGGCCCGGCAGCTCACAGACACTGCACAGAGTACTGATACCATGATCGATTGCTACGTTCTGTCACTGGCTGCAGCAGTATAAGAATAATCACACAGGAAGTGAGTATTAGTACACAGTTTTATGCTCGAAATAGAGCATTTCTGGAGTGCGCACAATCTGTCTGACAAAAGAGCTAGATCTTTTCATTGACCGTATATTGAAAACTGCTGTAGGAGAACAAATTCCCAGTACCTGCATGAGCACTGAGTTATAGACAGGTCCAAAGCAGTTTTTCTAACCATTAGTATAGACCCTGTGACTAATAATAGTGTTCCATAAATCTCTAATTGCTAACATTGGTTCAATGTAATTACAGATTAATGAGGCTAAGGAAGCTTGTTTCAAATAAGAGACAGAAAATCATCACATCACAACAAGGCAAAAACATCAAAAAGAGGCTTCACATGTTGTCCACATAATTAATTGCTAGTGTCTATTTTTAAGATTGTTACCTTTTACTCTTGCATGATTTATGTTTTCTATGATGGAAAATGCAATTTATAATCTTTATGCAAGGATGCTGGCTGCACACTTTCCAGGGTAATAAAAATGTTCTAGTACTCAGAGTTACCAGGACTTACAATAAGGTTGAAAAACATAACAGTTTTTGCAGAAAATATAGATATGAAACATGTATCCACACAGCAGAACACAATGCAAGGGGGGACTTGGCAGCAGATGACAGGGGAAAACAGTGATGGCAATTGGATGATGACGGTAATTATGACTGGAATAGATGGTATATAACTGAAATAGCAAACATTACAGACCCTCACACTGGCTCTTCCTATATCTCTTCATAATACTGTCTCGAAGCAACCCTAAGTTGTCCCTAAGGTTGACCCTGTCTACAAGACTATCCCTGAAAACAAATAAAAGTCTAAAGAAGCAAATTCAAGGCAAATAGAAACAAATAAGGCAAGATAGACGAACCGCAAACTCGAATACACAAACTGGACTAGAAAACCAATGGGCAATACACATTGACTGGACAGACTAGACAAGACTCGACCAGAACTAAGTACTTGGATTTAGAACCAAAATAACTCAATAGAATACATGCTGTACCAGCTATCAACCGGTGTGCAAATCAAAACTACATAACTGGTCAGTGTCATTTTAATGAAATTATGATAGCCAGTGTGACAACTAGGAAAATGGCAATTCCTTTTTTTTTTTACTGAAACTGACGTGTTCTGCCTATAAATGCTCCCAAATGCATACTACTTACAGCTTTTACAACCTGTTCATCCTGCTTCCCTTAGCTACTACACTCTGTGTCTTGTGTCTCGTCCCTCCCGTTTCAGCTCTGTTCAATACGTAGCTATCCGTCCTGATAAAGCCCTGGCCTTCTAAAGGCCTGTGATGCTGTGTCTGCCAAACAGCTGTGTTATACCATATCTGAAAACTTTTGAACAGTGAAAGAAAGGACAAATGACTCGCTGTCGCTTTAGATTCCACTGATCTCCTCTGGCCACAGTCCCGACAGCCTGTCACATGCTTGATGGTACATGACCATTGTAGCCAATTACTCGCCTTAGTCGAATTAATACTGAGGCCAAGGATTGAAGTGTTGCAGCGGTTCTGGAATTGCTGCCATGCTGATAGTCTGGTGCAGATTTTGCAGGTGGTTCTCCATCTTCTGGCCCTGGTGGGTGTGGTATTAAGTGAGACATGCTTAGCCGCACCTGAGGCTAATTGTCAGGCTATTTAGTCTGGCTAAGGCTGAACACAATTGCCATTGAATCTACAATTGAATCTACAGTTGAATCTCAGTCCAAGCTTTCGTTTGGATTGCTTATTTGCCTGCTGCATCTAAGCTAAGTTTGTGTTTATTTTTTAGTTGTGTTGTTTGTTTCCCTTGTCCCACGTAGGGTTAACTAAAGGCTGAGGTACAAGGTCAGGTACGCTCTTGTCAGGGCGAATTGCCTGCATTTAGGCAGGTCCCCATCCCTGAGGTTATTTAGATAGGGAAAAAGTTCCCATATTTTGGTTCATTTTTGTTACACAGCTTGTGTACATTTGTGCGAGATCTGCAACTTACGGATCCAGCACGTCCTGGGTGGACGTGACATATTCAACGGCCCATACTTACTCACTGGGATTGGTGTTTTCATCGAAGATGGATCCCATCGAGGTTTTGTCAGGTCAGCTAAAGGCGCTGATGATTGAGGTCGCTGAGCTTAAACAGCAGCATCTAACTTCGGCGGCTCCAGGAAAGTATCCAAAGATTGATCTACCTGACAGAGTTTCTGGAAACAGGCAGGAATTTGTTTCCTTTAGAGAATCTTGCAGCCTTTTTTTATGTTATGTCCTGTTTCCTCAGTTGACGAGTCGCAAAGGGTGGGCATCGTCATTTCCACGCTGCTGGGGGCTCCTCAGGCACGGGCTTTTTCCTTGCCTTCCTCCTCTTAAGCCTAATCCTCTGTGGATAGTTTTTTCTGTGCCCTAAGTTTAATCTATGATGATCCCGATAGGCTGTCGCTGGCAGACGGAAAGATCAGAGGTTTGCATCAGGGAGACTCTCCTGTTGAGGATTTCTGCGCCGAATTCTGCCGTTGGGCGACAGAGACTCAGTGGAATGATCCTGCATTGCGAAGCCAGTTTTACTGTGGTCTGGCTAATAATATTAAAGACCTATTGGTTGCCTATCTGATGCCTCGCAGCCTTGGTGATGCCATGTCCTTGGCCATCAAAATTGGACGTCGGATTAGAGAAAGGCAAAGTGAGCTGTCCGCCATTTCATCTTTCATGCCTACTGGTGGGGAGGCAACCCAATCACAGTTTTTCTTGATTGTGGAGCTGGTATTAACCTAATCCATCATGAGACGGTCTTTCTAATGTTAAAAACGCAACGCAATGCACCAAAAACGCAAGTGCATTGCGTTTTTAACATTAGAAAGCCCCATTGACAATCGCATTCACAAATAACGCAAACGCAAGTGTGTGGGAGCCCTAAGGGTGTCTTCAGTGCAAGATGAGGAGTTACCGGAAAATATATTTGCTAATTTCGCTGATGTTTTTGGTCCAGAGGGGGCAGATAAGTTACCGCCTTACAGGGAGGGGGGTTGCGCTATTGAACTTGTTCCAGACTGTAAACTTCCAAAAAGCCGTATGTTCAATCTAACTACACCCAAGAGATGGTCTGTGAAAGTTTATATGTGGGACAGTTTGAAAAAGGGGCACATATGTCTCTCAAACTCCCCACTGGCCACTGGGCTTTTCTTTGTCAAGAAAAAAGATGTGGGTTTGTGGCCCTGCATTGATTTCAGAGAGCTAAACTGCACTTAACAATAGATCGTTTGAATCTACGGGCACAACACCTTTCTTTTGTAATTATGGGTTTAATCCATGTTTTGGTCCATTTTCCAAGAAGGTGTCAGAAGTGCAAGAGGAGAATGAGTTCTCCTCTAACATCGAGGTAGTGTGGGAGGTTATTCAGAAGAACCTTCAGAGGACGGTTCAAAATTTAAAACGGGTAGCGGATAATAGGCATTCTGAGGTGACTAATGTCTTGGTGGGAGACTTGGTGTGGTTGTCAACTAAGAACAAAAAACTCAAACAACAGTCCTTCAAGTTAGGCCCACAATCTATTGGCCCTTTCAAAATCATTGAAAAAATTAATCCTGTATCGTTTCATTTGGCGATTCCTAGTTCTATGAAGATACCTAATGTGTTTCACAAATCTTTCTTAAAGACGTTTGTTGATTCAGGAAATGGTTCATCTTCCACCAGTCCCGGTTCTGGTGGATGGAGATATTCAATTTGAAATAAGTTGCGTAGTGTACTCTCGTCAAGTTAGGAGATCCCTACAGTATTTAGTGCATCGGCGTGGTTATGGTCCTGAGGAGAGGACAATGTGTACCGGCTGCTGATGTCCATGCAGATCGGCTTGTGAAAATTTTTCACAGATTAAATCCGAATCGATTTGGTCCTAAGGGTCCTGGGGCCCCTTCTAAAAGGGGAGGTACTGTTGCGGCGGTTCTGGGATTGCTGCCATGCTAATAGTCTGGTGTAGGTTTTGCAGTTGGTTTTCCATCTTCTGGCCCTGGTAGGTGTGCTATTAGGTGAGACATGCTTAGCCGCACCTGAGGCTAATTGTCAGGCTATTTTGTCTGACTGAGGCTGGACAGAATCGCCATTGAATCTTCAGTCTAGCGCTGACTGTGGTCTCAGTCAGAGCTCTCTTCTGGATCACTTATTTGCCTGCTGCATCTAAGCTAAGTTTGTGTTTATTTTCTATTTGTGTTGTTTGTTTCCCCTGTCCCATGTATGGTTAACTAAGGGCCGAGGTACGAGGTCAGGTACGCTCTTGTCAGGGCGAATTGCCTGCATTTAGGCAGGTTCCCATCCCAGAGGTTATTTAGATAGGGAAAGAGTTTGTTGCAACAGTGCTGAGATCGCTGCTGGTTTGACTACGTCTGGTGCGGGTTTTAGACTTGGTTCTGTGCCTTTTAGCTCAGTAGGTGTGATGTAATGTAGTCACACCTGGGGGTAATTAGCTGGTTACCTTGGCTGGATACTGAAATAAGGTGCTGTGAATTGCCAGTTGCTTGCTGTCTGAGCTGGTAGTAAGTGGCTCCCGTGGACAGCGTGGTCTCCGCTGTGACGTGAACAGAGGATGGCTCCGTGTGCTGCGGCTTCACCACCAGCTAAGTGTGGTGTTTCATTTGTGTTTCCTTTTGGGGTTTGCTTTGTCCTTTATTTTGTTGGCCAAGTAGGGCTACTTAGGTCCCAGGAACGAGTGCAGGCCCGCATCTATCGAAGCAAACAGTTTGCCGTGCTAGGCAGGGCCCTCTCCCTCGTCGTGACGTATTTAGGGAAAAACTTCCCATTTATTTTGTGTTGTTTATTTCAGTTGCTGCACTTTGGGCTATTATTGTGCATAATCGCAGGTGCTAGTCCAGCACGTCATTTGCAGATGTAACAGAGTTCCCATATTTTGGTTTGTTTTTGTTGTTACACTGCTTGCGCACATTTGTGTGAGATCTGCAGGTTACGGATCCAGCACGTCCTGGGTGGACGTGACATGAAGCAGCACGTGACCGTCTGCACGAAGATCGGTAGAATTGGAAGACACAGCAAGCGGAACAGAGATGTAGCAGAGAAGGTGATTACAATATGTTTTTTGTCTTTTACATGTCAGGGGGGAGGCGGGACATGCCTTCTGCCACCCGGGACTGCGGGACAGCATCTCAAATTCAGGACTGTCCCACAGAATCCGGGATGGTTGGGTGGCATGGTTATGCTTCTGTCGACAGTGCAGTTCTCACAAGACTAAATTTGCTTTGCCACATTTTAAGACCCATAACATTTTTAATATTCCACCTTTGGAGCTATGTCAGGTCTTGTTTTTTTTATGGGAAGAGTAGTACTTTTCAATTATACCATTTTGGGGTACTTGAAGATTTGATTTCTTGATAGTTAGTCCAGTACACTGTATTACTTCTGTTATTCAGTGTACTTTGGCTGAGAGCATATACAATCAGACTCTGCAGGAGGCAAGGTCTAATAGACTGAGATACCTGGCAGACACAGAGTCCTGTGTCAGGCATTGCAGGGTGCCGATGGGTAACAGGGAAAACCTCTTGCCCGTCACCTGCTTTGATACCGTGATCCCTATTGATTGTGGGATTGAAGGGCATAAACAGTCGGGAACAGAGATTTCTCTGCTCCCAGCTGCTACAGTAGGTGCTCGGCTGGCAGTAGACAGTTGAGCACTGGACCTGCTCCTGCTAGATTGCAGGAGCTTTAAACCCACACTGTAGATTTACTATGTTGTGGGCTTAAAGCCTAGCACCAAGTACCTTATATTTACAGTGCTTGATCAACTATAGGGTTAAAAAACCTGATCTGTTCAAAATGGAAATCAGAGTACTGATGTTAAGAAATCCTTAGAAAGCAGGAGATAATGATGAAGCAGGAGACATCCTGCTGATTGTAATAATTTACAAAGCACAAAGGATAAGCCTCTGCATTTTTGCATAGAGAAACTGGATAAGTCTACTTCTCAGGAGTCGCATCCAACTGCCCTTCGTTCTTTCCAAAACATTCCCACACAGCTTTGAAATACTATCCAATGTCTGACACTTTGTATGCCCTGAGTGATTTCCTGTATACACTGCCCAGGAGTTCATAAAACCCCCAGAAGTTGTGGGGTTTTCTCATGCAAGGATCTCAAGAATATACTGGGAATGGTGTGATCAAAGAAAATCATCCATCGAAAGGGGATCCTGTGGATGTAAAGAACTTGTTGATGAAAGGGATCAGAAGAGGATATAAGGAATAGTTCTGATGAACAGGTGCTGCGCAGTCAAGAAAATTGCAGCCGAATACAACACTGGTGCTCCAACTAACTTGTCCAAACACACAACTTATCACTTCTTAGCATGGATGGTTTATAACAACAGATGTCCTGTCATGTATGCTTTGACATTGTTGGTGGTATTAATTAGGTAGATAAGTACCGGGTATTAATTAGGTAGAGTCAGACCGGGTGACAGGATAATGGGATATCTAAGGTTAAAAGGTGGAGACTAGAACAGACTTTTATAAGGGACTGTGGTAATTAAACAAAGTACTTAGCCTGAACCGCCGAAACTGGGCCGGCCATTCAAGCAGAGCACCTACACTGAAAAGGGCAGCCCTGCTGCAGGACAGAAGTTGGGTCCTAAGTCTGAGAGAAACAGGCTACTCTCAAGCACTAGAGCACTAGAGAACTGAGCACAGAACCACTGAGCCCTTGACCGCAATGCTAGAAGTAAAGCTGGCATTCTTTGCAAAAAGGAGCAAGTTCAAATACCCTCTCAGAGACACTGATAGGCTTACTGGGTTAAAAGACAGCCCAGCCAGCATATCAGCGCTGCAACCGAAGGGAGATGTTAATCCCTAGGTGTCCAGCACCAAATGGCACTGTGTATGCACTGGGTGACACATCATATGGTCTGGGGCCGACATTATGACGTCACTCTGGGCCAGACCGGTAAAACAGGAAGTCGTGGCACTGTGATAAGTCCAATGAGAGTACCATTCCCCTCAAAGAGAAATAGACTGACAAGACTCCGGTGGACAAAAGAGTGCAAAAGTTAGATCACTGAGCAGTGGAAAACCATCGCAAGATTAGATGAATCCAGATTTGTGTTACACCATGCTTATGGGAGGGTTAGGGCATACTGCAAGTAGCATGAACCCTTTCTGTCGGCTGCTCAGAGCATGTCAGTACCTCATCTAATTTAGGGCAACTGCAAGAAGCTTCCTGTCTATATGGGCCAATATTCCTGTAGAACAATTTTAACAAACTGCTGCAGTTCTGAAGGCCAAAGGAGGTCCAACATGATACTAGATGGGGATTTTTCATAAAGTGGCCATATGTTGACTATGTCATCAGATGTTGTGTGTTATATACTTAGGTATGGAAACTACATTTATAAACCTTTAGTGTCCCCAGACTTTGTAGATTTTTGAATTCCTTAGTAATGTCTACTGGCGTTGTATTATGAACATTACATCTTATAGATTTTCATGCCTCTTCTATGCTTTCTCTTTGTTGAAGTCGCGAAATTGGAGGTTAGTTTTACAGTAGTTGATCAGCAGCGGACAAAGTTTGGCAATGTTGTAAGTAACCACACAACATTGTAGCCCAGATATAAGAACACGCTGAGCAGTAGATATTCCTTCCACCCAGTCACATTTGGTTTGGACCTACCTAAAATAATAATAATATTGATTTACTGTCTGTAACAACTACTTGTTCTTATCCCAACGTAAAAATAATTTCCCGGTGGCACACCCATAATAACCACAAGGTGAGTAATCCTACTAATCTCCATCTGGACCCAACCACACAAGTATAAAAGTATTCTGGAACTTTATAGAAACTCAGTCAATACTTCTCTTTGTTAAATGCGTTGGTCGCCAACAAACAAATTTGCACCAGGAACGAGAGAATCTCGATGGCGGTTTTTGGATTTCCGACGACGACATGGTGGCCCCGGCATCAGTCCACCAGTTCAACCCGACTTAATGTCTTTGCCAGTTTCAGCAACCAGCCATTGTGGCCCGTTATTTTGAAAAACCGCTCGATTAAATCATCCATGTCTGTTTACAACAAAACATTTTCTGAAAGCGGAATAAAGTGTTGGCCGTAATATCTTGTCTGCGTTTATTTTCCTTAAAGCTGTTTTTAGTATGGGATATAAAACTAATATTCCAGCGCCGCCTGTTTAATACATTATTCCTCAGCCCAAGTATGCACAGGGATTCTGTGTCTATTTGTGGATTTATTTTTAAGCCATTTTTCCATAGTTTATGGAAGAAAACTTGATTTAATATTATGCAGTTATTACCGATTCTGAAATGATTTTTCTTGTGGAATTTTTTGGATAATTTATATACTGTTTAATGATATAAAGACTTTAAAGCCCTCCTACCCTTTTTGACATTGGATTAGAGAAATGTAATTGGTTTGGCTTCTGCTGCATCCAACGCGTGTCGTCATGGGAGACTGTATTCTCTTCAGGTAAAACCAATTCTTTGGGATTATATAGTAATTCTCTAAATTAAAAGTACATGCAAACAACTGTATTACAGCTGTCTACAATTTCAGGGTTGTACAGAGCCGCATACACTTTAGTGCTAGACCTCTGCATGGCTCCAGTCTTATACAGCAAGTATGAATCCAGCAGAAACAAATTGTGCCATGTACTATTGAATAAAGTATACAAAGAGGGCCTGAGGGTGTACACCGGGTTTATTAACAATAATTAACACCATAATTGCCCAAGGGGAAAGAAACACCTTGTTGATCACCTTCATTAAAATCTAACTTTTATTGAACTAATTTAAAGTACTACCCTGGTTCCCTGAAAACAAGACATACCCTGAAAATAAGACATAGCATGATTTTTCAGAATTTTTGAGGATGCGAAATGATTTTTCAGGCTTTTTGAGGATGCTTAAAATATAAGCAAACCCTACTCCATAATTAAGCCCTGCTAACAGTTAATTTAAAAAGTCAATTTAAATAGTGTCCAGGCAGCTATACATGTAAAAAAGTTAAACCTTTTTGAACAAAAATTAATATAAGACACTGTCTTATTTTCGGGGAAACACGGTAAATGGCAAGGGAAGTAAAAATACAAACCCCTGCCTACCAAACCTATATTATATATCATACAATGCTGCTGCAATCTGCTGTATCCTAAATAGCCAGCAGCTATATAAGATATCAAGCGGGTCACTGCTGCCGACTAATGCTGCCTAAATAATATCGCCTCAGTGCTGTGAAAAGGGATTCTACAACGCTCACCATCTAAAGAGGCCAAGGATTACTAGTTGGATATTTAAATGTTGAATCCATAGATGAAGTTCTTATATTAACTTAAAGGGAGAGAGACATATTACACTAATATATATATAGTGATGAGGCAGTACGCAGAATGGCCTGCAGGGGGCTGTAAACAAGCCTTCTGTCTACTGGAAGATGTGCTAATCAGCAGGGACAGCTGTATGGGTGTGTCTGAGGAGCTAAAAACTCCAGACACATTCAGTTTCAAGCTGAAAGCTGGGGCAGAGCTGCTGCAGAAAGCCATGGTAAGCCAGTCTGTAAGAGAAAGCTGGAGCTACTCCCTGAGAGGGCGGCTAAGAGGAGGCTGAAATCCTGACATCTGTGGGAGACCAGGCTGGGGTACGGCTACAAGCCTGATGGAGAAGGACGCCCAGACCGAGACCCAGTTGGGTATGTGTAGTGGCATTAGGCCACTGTGTTGTAGTGAGTGAGGAAACTTCTGTTTAGTTAGGGCCTTGACGGGCAAGTGTTTTACATGGACCGAGTGAGCCTCTGTGTCGTCGCCAACCAAACCTCCCCACGCAGACATTTCCCCAATATATACAATATAAGTTGTATATTGACTTATACCTATGGCTAAAATGATATCAGTATGTACCAATGGCGTTGTGAGTGGCACATACCCTAATGTAGCAATTTCTGAGGGTATTCCATAGTATACTTCCTCTTCCAATCTTAACTGTTAGGCTGTTTTTACACGGCCGAGAAACTCGCATGAGAGTTGTGCATTGCGAGACGCACAAATCTTGCACAAATATGAACCCCATTCTTTTGAATGAGGTCATATACATGAGCGATTTTTAAAAAATGTTTTTTCTTGCATCGTATTGCGGTGCTGGAAAAATTTGCGGCATGTCCTATGTTTGGGCATTACCTCGCCTCGCCTATTGTTTTCAAAATATGTCATTTTAATATGTCAGGTTTTTTTTTCTATCGTGCAGATGAAAATGAGGATTTGCACCCCATAATGGATCCCCCTGTTTGTCCTGTGTTTAGAAACATACCTATTGTGGCCCTAATATCATGTCCGTATGCACAACGGGGCCCAAACTAAAAGGAGCAGCCGGTGGCTTTCAGAAGAGAAATTTTGCTTGAAGGTGTTTTAGGCCTTATTTCCCACTTGTAGAGCCCTTGAGCGGCTAAAACTATATAGAGCCCCCACAAATGACCCCATTTTGAAAACTAGACACCTAACAAATTAATCTAGGGGTGTACTGTGTATTTTGACCCCACAGTTTATGACTGAATCTACGCAAAGCAGAAAAAAAATTATGTTTTTCATTTTTTTGGCAATTGTGTCATTTTAAAAACAGGTTTTTTTGTACAGTGTACATATGAACGAAGACTCTCACCCCAAAATGGATACCCCCGTTTGTCCTGTGTAACATATCCATTGTAGCCCCAATCTGCTTACTGGACACATGACTAGGCCTATAATGAAGGGAATATTTTTTGGCTTTCAGGACACAACTGAATAAATTCCAGGCCCCATTGCTCAGTTGTTGAGCCATCAAGCTGCCAAATTGATAGAACGCCCCCCACAAGTGACCCCATTTTAAAATCTAGACCCTTAGCCCATTTATCTGGGTGTGTACTGAGCATTCAGACCTCACAGTATTTTGCAAAAATAATAAAACATGTGAAAAATACATACAATTATTTTTTTTCATAAATGTCACTTCCATGACAGTTTCCTTTGTTTCAGGCAGGAAGAAATGGGGAGGGGGAGATGCACCCAAAATTTTTATAGCACTAGTTCTTCTGTGTTCAGCAATTACCCCGTTGTAGCCCCAATATACTTATAGGACACATGGCTAGGCCTATAATTGAGGGAACAAACTGTATAAATTCCAGGCCCCATTGCACACTTGTGCACAAAAAAAAATTGACTCCCTAAAAATAACCCCCCTCACCCTTTTTGGCATTCCCTAAATCTTAGATAAAAGTAATAATGTAAACTCTGTGGTATGTATCAAAACAGGGGTAATTACTAAAGATGAGCGAACACCAAAATGCTCGGGTGTTCGTTATTCGAAACGAACTTCCCGCGATGTTCGAGGGTTAGTTTCGAATAACGAACCCCATTGAAGTCAATGGGCGACCGGAGCATTTTTGTATTTCGCCGATGCTCGCTAAGGTTTTCATGTGTGAAAATCTGGGCAATTCAAGAAAGTGATGGGAACGACACAGCAACGGATAGGGCAGGCGAGGGGCTACATGTTGGGCTGCATCTCAAGTTCACAGGTCCCACTATTAAGCCACAATAGCGGCAAGAGTGGGCCCCCCCCCCCCCCTCCCAACAACTTTTACTTCTGAAAAGCCCTCATTAGCAATGGATACCTTAGCTAAGCACCACACTACCTCCAACAAAGCACAATCACTGCCTGCATGACACTCCGCTGCCACTTCTCCTGGGTTACATGCTGACCAACCCCCCCGCACGACCCAGTGTCCACAGCCCTTAGGACGGACAGAGGCAGGACAAATAGATTTCTTTTCCCTTTTTTTACACCAAAAGGACCCACTGCGTATATTCAATGAACATGAGAAGTTTTATAACTGTGCTGTGGCCCTGCTAATGTGTCACAGAACTTGAGGGTAGCAGAGTTATTAACTCTGGCAGAGCAGGTATTTTTTTCCCAATTAAGGAAAGCAAATGGCGAAGCCAGCAGTAAACCGTAGCTGGGTGCGTCTGATTTTTTAACGTTGTACACGCAGCTCACACGTGTCCACAGCCCTTAGGACGGACAGAGGCAGGACAAATAGATTTCTTTTCCCTTTTTTTACACCAAAAGGACCCACTGCGTATATTCAATGAATAATAACTGTGTTGTGGCCCTGCCTACACAATTCTTTCCCTGTAGTATCAATGGAGGGTGCAATGCTCTGCAGAGGCGATTTTGAGAAAAAAAAAATGCAGCACTGCTAACAGCAGCCAGCACAGTACTGCACACGGTTAAATATGGCCCTAGAAAGGACCGTTCTAGGGTTCTTGAAGGCTACACTCACTCCTAACACTCTCCCTGCCTATCCAACACTTCTGTCCCTAATACCGGGTGCAACGCTCTGCAGAGCCGATTTTGAGAAAAGAAAAAAAAAGGCACTGCTAACAGCAGCCAACACACAGGTATTACTGGCCCTAATAAGGACCTTTGGGGTTCTTGAAGCCTACACTAACTGCTATTTCTCTCCCTACAGCAGCTGCGGTACCAGCAGCACTGTCCCTCATCTAACTCACACGGCATCTGAGCCGAACCGCGGGAGGGGCCGATTTTTATACTCGGGTGACATCTGATCTCCCCAGCCACTCACTGCAGGGGGGTGGTATAGGGCTTGAACGTCACAGGGGGAAGTTGTAATGCCTTCCCTGTCTTTCAATTGGCCAGAAAAGCGCGCTAACGTCTCAGGGAAGGAAGTGAAAGTAACCCGAACACCGCATGGTGTTCGTTACGAATAACGAACATCCCGAACACCTTAATATTCGCACGAATATCAAGCTCGGACGAATACGTTCGCTCATCTCTAGTAATTACAGAAGCCCGGTTGGGTTAGGCACATGGGGCAATTAAACCAGGTATTCCTCCTCCTCAGTGGCACTTTTTGAGGGTGTATTTTTTTGACATCAGTGGCAGAAAATGGGTGTAAAAAGTGGTGCTCTGTGAGGCTTCGTAGTCTTGCTGAGGTGCGGCGGTCTCACACAGAAGTTGCTTAACAAGCTGCTCCTGGAACTGCAGGAAGGTGAGCGTTCCCGGGGCTTCTAGTAAATTACATATTACAGGTAACAATCTGATTAATACCAGGCTCATACGGCCGTACGTGGAATCAGCTTGCGGACGCCTGCAGCGGATCCCAGAGTAAGAGATATCTCTGTCTCTCTCTCCCTCCCGATCCTCTCTGCAACCCCCCGCCGCCCCTCCGAATCTTCAAGGACGAGCCAGCAGTTACACGAAAAAGACCATGCTCTCTCTCGAGCAAATCACCTTACCGAGTATGCTCGCTTATCTCTAGTCAGCGGATAAAAATCCCATCGGGGGACAAATCCGGGGACCTTAGGTATGTAATTTCATCTCCCCTCACAGATACAATCCATAAGGGGAGATGAAACTTTACATTTTTCCCCCCTTTTTTTAACTGTACATGATTGCTGTTATCCAATGGATACCGGCGATTGCGTGGCCAGGGACCACATACAGCGGCCCCCAGTGACATCTCCCTGCACTTGCCTTTCTTTGACAGCCGAGAGCAACGAGATATTAAATTTGCTGGGTTCCCCGGCCTTCTGTGCATACGCACCACATCAGCGCATGGGCAAAAGCCCACGGCAGATCCTGGCAGAAGATTGCCGTGGGACATCGTGGAGGATAGAGATGAGTAGTTTCATCCCAATGCAATCACCGTTATCCATTGGATAATGGCGATCACGTGACTACGAGTCACTCATCGTGACCCCCGATGACATCTCCCTGCTCCCAACTATGTTTGGCAGGTGGGAGCAGGGAGATTTAAAATTTCCTGGGCCCTCCGGCTTTCTGCGCATGTGCACGCCACTTTTACGTCAGGCACGCATGCGCAGAAGGCGGCGTCAGGTCCTAGCAG